>NW_028261381.1:173484022-173547344 GCF_051295495.1 Thamnophis sirtalis | reverse complement strand
TCCGTTCCGTTCTTTCCGATTTCAATTCTAATTCCGATTCCATTCATTCCTATTCATCTCTAATTCTATCCTTTCTACTCCATCCTATTCTAGAACCTTGGTGGTGGCAGTGGTTAGAATGCAGTGTTGCAGGATGACTCTGCCAACTGCCAGCAGTTCGATCCTGACCAGCTCAAGGTTCACTGAGCTTTCCATCCTTCCAAGGTGGGTAAAATGAGGAGCCAGATTGTTGCCGGGGGGGGGGGGGGTTCACTGTAAACCGCTTAGACAGGCTATAAAGCACTACAAAGCGGTATATATGTCTAACTGTTATTGCTATTAAGAATGCAGATGAGAGCAACAAAGAAGTTTAGGGGACTGGAGACTAAAACGGTTGCAGGAACTGGGTATGTCTAGTTTAATGAAGAGAAGCACCAGGGGAGACATGATAGCAGTCGTCCAATATCTCAGGGGTTGCCACAAAGAAGAGGGAGTCAAACTATTCTCCAAGGCACCTGAGGGTAGAACAAGAAGCAATGGGTGGAAACTAATCAAGGAGAGAAGCAACTTAGAACTGAGGAGAAATTTCCTGACAGTGAGGACAATTAACCAGGTAGGTAGTTAGGTAGCCCTTGACTTACAACCATAACTGAGCCCAAAATTCCTGTTCCTAAGTGAGACATTTGTTAAGTGACTTTTGCCCCATTTTACGACTTTCCTTGCCATGGTGAAGTGAATCAGGGCAGTTGTTAAGTTAATAACACAGTTGTTAAGTGTTCTGATCGAGGCTTCCCAAGAACATGAAGCCCACTCCTTTGTCCCGACAAAAATCCCTTTTATTAATTTACTATAAATTCTGCTCATTCACATCCAGCCAAGTCTTTCAAGGGAGGATTTACAGTCACAGACCTTATCTGGCTTGAAGAAATGCCAGGCTGATCTCTGCAAAACTTTGCAAGGAATCTCAGAGAGTCACAAAACAATTAAGCGAACTAATGGTCTCCTGCAAACTCCATTCCCCTTTCGCTCCTCTTTTATTTCCTCTGGGAGGGGCCATTCACCGTCCACCTGTGGCCTTACTCACAAGACAACCTCTGTTCCTTAGCTGTTCTTGTCTTCTGGCAACTCTGCGCATGCTCACACTGGGAACAGGCTCCAGCTGTTCTTCTGCCCCACTGATGTCTGACTCTGAAAGCAGCTGATAACTGGCATACGGCCCTGGCCCCCTCTCTGCCTCCAACACAGAGCCCTCCTCAGAGCCTTCCCCAGACTCCAGGACTGGCCCAGGTATTTGCTCCATCACTGGAAAAGATTGGATAGGCACTTGCCTGAAATGATACACTGGGTTTCCTGGTTGAGCAAGGGCTGGACTAGAAGACCTCCAAGGTCCCTCCCCGCTCTGTTATTCTGCCATCCTTTCTGGTTTTGAACATCTTGCAGTTTTATTTTAGGCAGGCTATTCTTTATCCAAACGCTTTTTACGATCCTTTGATTTCCCCTTTCGCTGGATGGAATTTGCATTTCCGGAATCAGGGATGAAAGCGGGCTTTGATTCTCGCAGCCTTTCCGAAAATTCTACGGTGAGGAATTTATATTACTGGAGGGGGAACGGCACGCCAATTTACAGATGAAGGTTCTCGAGTGGCAAAAAAATAAAAAATAAAAAATACTGGGGGGGAGGGGAAAACTTTATGCCCAGATACTTCTGGATTTCATGCCAAATTGGCAAAGGGAAAATAGAAAGAAAGAAAAAAAAGTTCAAAGGGAAACCGAAATGGAACTGATGATATTGGGGAGGCGAAAGAAATAAAATTAAGCGAAGAATGCAAATGTTGTCGGAACCCAAATGCATTTCGGAGAAGCAGTTGGTGCGAGTTGTAAATTCTCACCTTGGAGGAGAAGCTGTGGGGGGGGGGGGGGAAAGGTAACCAAGCCGTATGTAGAAAGATAGAGCACTTCTCAGTTGCACAGGGAGAGTCCCGTTTCATCCGACGCAGACAGCTACTCCTCGACTTACGACCGCAATCGGAGCAGAATCTCCATCGCTAAGCAAGGCAGTTGTTAAGTCAGTCGATTTTACGACCTTTCTCGCCACAGCTGTTCAGCAAATGACTGGGGTGGTTAAGTGAATCGCATGATAAAAGGTTTATCAATTGCACGGGGAGCCCTCAATGTACGACCACCACGGGGTGGTGTCAGGTTTCTGTTGCTAAGTGAGGTATTTGCTGTTGCCCCATTTTACGACGTTGCTTGCCACGTTTGTGAGGTGAATCGTTGCGGTGGTTCAATCCAGTCGCCTGGTTGTTAAATTAATCTGGCTTTCCTGTTGTGTCAGGGTTCCAAATAGCTTTACAATACAATACAAAACAATAGCAGAGTTGGAAGGGACCTTGGAGGTCTTCTAGTCCAACCCCCTGCCTAGGCAGGAAACCCTATACCGTTCCAGACAAATGGCTATCCAACATCTTCTTAAAGACTTCCAGTGTTGGGGCATTCACAACTTCTGGAGGCAACTTCTGTTCCACTGATTAATTGTTCTAACTGTCAGGAAATCTACTCCTCCGTTGCTTCTCTCCTTGATTAGTTTCCACCCATTGCTTCTTGTTCTACCCTAAGGTGCCTTGGAGAATAGCTTGACACCCTCTTCTTTGGGGCAGCCCCTGAGATATTGGAAGACTGCTATCGTATCTCCCCTAGTCCCCTATGGGAAATACATAGTCATAATAACATTCCTTTCTCAGAGAGTCAAGGAGTGTTGTGGCCCACCAGCAGCCAGTGAAGCTAGCAACAGATTCGGAGAGTGAGGAGGTTGGGGAGGAACCTGGGCCAGTCCTGGAGTCTGGGGAAGGCTCCGATGAGGGCTCTGTGTCGGAGGCAGAGAGGGGGCCAGGGCCCTCTGACAGTTATCAGCTGCCTTCGGAGTCAGAGATCAGTGAGGCAGAAAAACAGCTGGAGCCTGGCCCGCCAGTGGCCACCGGACAATGAGGAGGTTGGGGAGGAACATGGGCCAGTCCTGGAGTCTGGGGAAGGCTCTGATGAGGGCTCTGTGTCAGAGGCAGAGAGGGGGCCAGGGCCGTTCGACAGTTATCGGCTGCCTTCGGAGTCAGACATCTGTGGGACAGATGAACAGTTGAAGCCTGTTCCCAGTGTGCCGATGCGCAGAGTGGCCAGACGAAGGGAACAGCTAAAGAAAACAGTTGACTTGGGAGTAAGGCCACAGGTGGACGATGAATGGCCTCTCCAAGAGGAAATAAAAGAGGAGCGAAAGGGGAGTGGAGTTTGCAGGAGACAAGTAGTTCGCTTAATTGGTTCGTGACTCTCCAAGACTCCTTGCCAAGTTCTGCAGAGATCGGCCTGGCAGCTCTCCAAGCCAGAGAAGGTCTGTGACTGTAAATCCTCCCCTGAAAGACTTTGCTGGGATGTGAAGGAGCAGAATTCACAGTCAATTAATAAAAAGGGGTTTTAGCTGGGACACGGAGTTTGCTTCATGTGCTTGGGAAGCCTCGGTCAGAACCCCCGGGGTGGAATGTCAAAATAACATTCCTTTCTCAGAGAGTCAAAGACATCCTGCCCTGCACCTGGAGTGGGGTGACTGGGAAGCATCTCCAGTTTGGGACGGTGCCTGACTGGGTCATGTAATGGACTGTGGGTGCGGGGCGGGGACTTCAACTTTCTTTTGGGTGGGGAGAACCTGGAAGCTTTCAGATTCAGGTTTTCCCAGATGTGCCAATATGACATCGCTAACAAAGTGGAACTTTGAGGAACTCCAACCCTCGGAATCTTCTTTCGCTGGGGGGGGGGGGCTATGGTTTATGGTTTAATTTATTTGTATGCCGCCCTTTTCCCTAAGGGGACTCAGGGCGGCTCACAACTCAAGAAAGGAGGGGAAATACAAACAGAGTTACAAAAACATAAAAAACCATACATAGTTAAAAGCACAACAATCATACCATTCGAAGTGGGGCAGCGAGTCTTTAGCCCCAGGCCTGTCGGAACAGCCAGGTTTTAAGGGCTTTGTGGAAGGCCTGGAGGGTGGTGAGGGTACGAATCTCCACGGGGAGTTCGTTCCAGAGGGTCGGAGCAGCCACAGAGAAGGCCCTCCTCCGGGTAGTCGCCAGTCGGCATTGGCCGGGGGATGGAATTCGGAGGAGGCCTAATCTGTGGGATCTAATAGGTCTGTTGGAGGTAATTGGCAGCAGGCGGTCTCTCAAGTACCCAGGTCCAATACCATGAAGGGCTTTGTAGGTGACGACTAGCACCTTGAAGCGTACCCGGAGATCAACAGGCAGCCAGTGCAGCTCGCGGAGGATAGGTGTTACGTGGGTGAACCGAGGCGCACCCACGATCGCTCGCGCGGCTGCATTCTGGACAAGCTGAAGTCGCCGAATACTCTTCAAGGGCTGCCCCATGTAGAGCTACTTGGAACCCCGACAACTGAGGAATTTCAGGCCGGTTCCCCTTAAATCTGCACCCGTCTTAGAGAACATTGCTCCTATGCGTGTGTGCATATTTTTGCACCCACACTGACGCCTTATTTGCACCCCCACATGCAATCCGTGCCTAGCGTAAATATTTCTTCGCAGTTTTCTCTCTGCGTTCACACTTCTTTTGCACACCGTTTGAGAGCCGGGGGGGGGGGTGTTCACCCACCCCTGCTTGAAGAAGGGTGGAGCCCAGTCCCAGATGATAGACACAGGCGGTCCTCGACTTACGACCACATCGGAAGCCCAAATTTCCCGTTGCGAAGCGAGACGTTGGCGAAGTGGGCTTTGCCCCCATTTTGCGATTTTTTTTTCTTGCCCCAAGTTGTTAAGTGAATCACTGCAGTTGGTCACATGATGGTGACGTGAGTCTGACTTCCCCATTGACTTTGCTTGTCGGAAGGTCGCAAAAGGGGATCAACACACACACACACACACACACACACACACACACACACACACACCGGGACACTGCAACCGTCATAAATATGAGTCAGTTGCCAAGCGTCTGAATTTTGATCGCGTGATCTTGGGGGGGGGGATGCTGTGCAATGGTCGTAAGTGTGAAAAACGGTCGTAAGCCACCTTTTTCTGAAACTTTGAACGGTCACTAAATGAACTGTTGTAAGTCGAGGACTACCTGTACATTTCTCCGCCATAGGTAGTCCTTGACTTACAACCCCAAGGGAGCCCATCATTTCTGTTGTTCAGAAGAGACATTTGTTAAGTGAGTTTTGCCCCTTTCTTGCCACGATTGTTAGTGAATCCCTGCAGTGGTTGTTAGTAAGACAGTCGTTAAGTGAATCTGGCTTTCCCCGTGTTTGTCTGAAATGGTGGCGGGCTTCCTGCCTGAGCAGGGGGTTGTACAAGAAGACCTCCAAGGTCCTTTCCAACTCAATTCATCTACTCTATTCTCCAAATCACCTGAGGGCAGGACAACAAGCAATGGGTGGAAACTAATCAAGGAGAGAAGCAACTTAGAACTGAGGAGAAATTTCCTGACAGTGAGAACAATTAACCAGTGGAACAGAAGTTGCCTCCAGAGGTTGTGAATGCTCCAACACTGGAAGTCTTTAAGAAGATGTTGGAGAGCCATTTGTCTGAAATGGGACAGGGCAGGGGTGTCAAACTCAATTTCATTTGTAATTGTCCTCTAGGGTCCGGGGAAGGAGGAGGGCTGTGGTTGGGGGCGGATGACTGGGAGT
This sequence comes from Thamnophis sirtalis, assembly GCF_051295495.1. Lineage (NCBI taxonomy): Eukaryota > Metazoa > Chordata > Lepidosauria > Squamata > Natricidae > Thamnophis > Thamnophis sirtalis. The sequence continues at coordinate 173,541,679 of NW_028261381.1, read as the reverse complement.
GGCCCGGGAGCATTGCCAGTTTGACGTTTACTCATGGAAGTGGTGCCTGTGGTTTGTCAACGAGACATTAAGGCCTGAGCCAGTCTATTCTACATCACACAGATCGACCTCCTTCAGGCAGAGCCATTGGAGGAATTGCCTAAAGCCCTTTTGTTACATCATCACCCAGCAAGAGTCAACCAAGCCTGGGACTCTGGACAGCCTACAGAGTTGCCCCTGCATGGCCCCACGGGAGTCTGACAACCAATCAGAATACAAGCTCAAATTCAAAGCCCAACAGAGGGTATAAATCAATCTGTCTGTCTGTCTGTCTGTCTGTCTGTCTGTCTGTCTGTCTGTCTGTCTCTATCTATCTATCTATCTATCTATCTGTCTCTATCTATCTATCTATCTATCTATCTATCTATCTATCTATCTCTATCTATCTCTATCTATCTCTATCTATCTATCCATCCATTATCTATCTATCTACCTATCTTCTATCCATCCATCCATCCATCCATCCACTGTCTGTCTGTCTGTCTGTCTGTCTGTCTGTCTGTCTGTCTGTCTCTATCTATCTATCTATCTATCTATCTATCTATCTATCTATCTCTATCTCTATCTATCTCTATCTATCTATCTCTATCTATCTATCCATCCATTATCTATCTATCTACCTATCTATCTTCTATCCATCCATCCATCCATCCATCCACTGTCTGTCTGTCTGTCTGTCTGTCTGTCTGTCTGTCTCTCTCTCTCTCTCTCTCTCTCTCTCTCTATCTATCTTTATCTATCTATCCATCCATCATTATCTATCTATCTATCTATCTATCTATCTATCTACCTATCTTTCTATCTTCTATCCATCTATCTATCCATCCATCCATCCACTGTCTGTCTGTCTGTCTGTCTCTCTGTATTTATCTATCTATCCATCTATCATCTATCCATCCATTCTCTCTTTCTCTCCCTCCCTCCCTCCCTCCCTCCCTCCCTCTCTCTCTCTCTCTCTCTCTCTCTCTCTTCCCCACATGCCTTTTTACATGGGACCTCAAACCATGGTGGTCCTGTCTACCATTAAACCATCTTTCCAAGCAGCCTCCATGTTTCCAGTGTCTTTCTCCCCACTTGGAACTGAACCCAGATGGTCATTTTCTTCCAACAGTTGGGGAGGGAATCCAGGGGTCTCCGGTGTAAGGCAGCCATCCCAGCAGGCGCGTGTGTGTGCCCACCTCCTCCTGCATGCAGGCATGCCCACCGGGATGGGTTGGGATGGGCCAAAGCAACACAGACCAGCTCCTTATCGTTTCCCGGATGGCGGTGTGGGCCGGGCCCAACCACGTCACGGGCCAAATTCAGCCCGGAAGCCAGTGGTGGGTTTCAAAAATTGTTCGAACCTACATTGTGGGTGTGGCCTCCTTTGTGGGAGTGGCTTGCCGCCCATGTGACCGGATATGAACCACCTTAAATTACCTCACACACAGCACTGGCATGCATAAGAATATGTTGTAAACTTGTTTTTTAAAAGGCATCTTTGGTTTGCATTGAAACAACTTCAACACACGCAATGTTCTGATTGCACCACAAACGCAGAAGTCATCCTTACCTTTCACAGAGGCCCTGAGTTTTATAAATAGGAGCATGATAGTGTAGAATAATCATATCCAAGGACCAGTGGTGGGTTTCAAAAAATTTTGGAACCTCTTCTGTAGGTGTGGCCTGCTTTCCGGGTCCACTGGTGGAACCTCTTCTAACCGGTTCGGTAGATTTGACGAACCGGTTCTACCGAATAGGTGCGAACTGGTAGGAACCCACCTCTGCCGTGAGCCTTGAATTTGACATCCCTGGTCTGGGGTCTCCTGCTCTAGCAGTGGGTTGGACCAGAGGACCTCCAAGGTCCCTTCCAACTCTGTCATTCTGTATCCTGTACGCAGACAGCAAATTTATCTCTACTAAACATTTGCGCTTAATCTAGAAAGTGTTGGATTGTTTCCTTGTGCCTCATCCGCATGAAGTCTGGAAGACAAACCTATTATTATTATATACACAACACTGTGAAGTCACAGCTGCCAATTCTTTAGCTGGCTGTGTTGGATTTCATTCACACTGAGTTCCTCCCAAGAACCGAGGATGTCGTAAGGTATCGCTTGGAGTCCCCGTGCAAATTCAAGCATTTTGGCCTTTTGTCAATGACAGATGGAAATGTTTTCGGCGTGCAAATTTTCTAAGTGCCATCCAAGACTTTTGGGCACCGCACCGTGTGTGCCGATAATCACGGGGACCACCACGCTTGGTTCATGGCACAATTTTTTTCAGTTTTCACTTCCAGATCTTGATTCTTTCTGTTTCTCCCCCCCCCCCAATTCTTTGTCTCTTATTTTACTATCTCCTGAGGCTGCTACGTCAAATATTCACGCTTTCTTCTTTTCACCCGTCGTTAAATCTGAGCAAAGACATTACAAAGTACAGAATTACAGAGTAACAGACTTGGAAGGGGCCGGTGGTGGGTTTCATATTTTGTTACCACCAGTTCGCCCCCCCCTCTCTATGTGCACACACCCTTCGCAGGCACACAGGCCCCTCCCACCAGTGGTGGGATTCAGCCGGTTCGCACCTATTCGGGAGAACCAGTTGTTAACTTTCTAAGCAGTTCGGAGTACCAGTTGTTGGAAGAAATCTCATTTTGCTTTTTCCCACTTTGCAGGGCTAATCCTGTAAGGAAGGCAGGAAGGAAACACTCTGGTGTTGTTTCTAGCCTAAGAAACAAGAGCCGGGGTGGCACAGTGGTTAAATGCAGCACTGCAGGCTACTTCAGCTGACTGCAGTTCTGCAGTTCGGCTGTTCAAATCTCACCGGCTCAGGGTTGACTCAGCCTTCCATCCTTCCAAGGTGGGTAAAATGAGGACCCGGATTGTTGTTGGGGGGCAATATGCTGACTCTGTAAACTGCTTAGAGAGGGCTGAAAGCCCTATGAAGCGGTATATAAGTCTAATTGCTATTGCTATTGCTAATCTTTATTGCCCTGCTTACAGAAACTGCCTCTCCGGTTAACCACACCACTGAAAATTACATTGTAACAGCTAAGGTGAAGCGCCCATCGACCTGAGTGACGTTGAGTTGGCCACGCCCACCCAGTCACATGACCACCGAGCCACGCCTACCCAGATGGTCATTAGGACAGAGAACCAGTTGTTAAATTATTGGAATCCCACCACTGCCTCCCACGCATACACCTGTTCTGACCTAGGCTTCCTGATACAGTAAAACACACACGCTTAGTCCCAAAAACCATCTTTTTATTTCGAAGGCTGTGAATTATGTTCATTCACAGTCCCTAATGAGTCCCAAATAGTTTGTGAAGAGTCCAACAGTAGTCTGCCACAGTCCTTCGGGATAAGGCTGATAAGCACCCATCTTTATCTTCCTTGAAACGCTGCCAAAGACCTCACTGGCAATTAGCTTTGCAAGGCCACAGGGAGCAAAGAGTCAAAACGGAGCTTCAGGATTTAAACTGACCAGCATGAACCAAGTTGCCTCCTGCATAGGCTCACGTGCCTTTGATTTTAGAATTTTTAGAATTTTAGAATTTTATTAACATTTATAGGCCGCCCTTTTCCCTGAGGGGACTCAGGGCGGCTCACATAAAATCAGGAGGGGGAATACAAACAATGACATAGACACATATAAGTAAAATAATGAGCAACATTCATTCATCATTCGGGAGGGGCGGCTATCTTTGTCCCCAGGCCTGACGGGCTAGCCAGGTCTTAAGGGCTATGCGGAAGGCCTGGACGGTGGTGAGAGTATGAATCTCCACGGAGAGCTCGTTCCAAAGGGTCGGAGCAACTACTGAAAAGGCCCTCCTCCTTGTAGTTGCCAGCCGGCACTGGCTGGCCGATGGAATTTGGAGGAGGCCCAATCTATGAGATCTAATTGGTCGCAGGGAGGTAATTGGCAGAAGGCGGTCTCTCAAGTACGCAGATCCACTACCATGCAGGGCTTTATGGGTGACTAGTAGCACCTTGAAGCGCACCCGGAGATCGACAGGTAGCCAGCGCAGCTCGCGGAGGATAGGTGTTATGTGGGTGAACCGAGGCGCACCCACAATCACTTGCGCGGCCGCGTTCTGGACTAGCTGAAGTCGCCGGATGCTCTTCAAGGGCAGCTCCATGTAGAGCACATTGCAGTATTCCAGCCTAGAGGTCACAAGGGCCCGAGTGACTGTTGTGAGAGCCTCCCGATTCAGGTAGGGTCGCAACTGGCGCACCAGGCGAACCTGGGCAAATGCCCCCCTGGTCACAGCTGTCAGGTGGTGGTCAAAAGATAGCTGTGGATCCAGGAGGACTCCCAAGTTGCGAACCCTCTCTGAGGGGTGTAAAATTTGACCCCCCAGCCTGAGTGATGGAATATTGGTCGAATCTTTGGGAGGGAAGCACAACAGCCACTCGGTCTTTTCTGGGTTGAGTACAAGTTTGTTAGCCCTCATCCAGTCCATGACGGCCTCAAGGCCTCGGTTCATCACGTCTGCCGCTTCATTGAGTTGGCACGGGGCGGACAGATACAACTGGGTATCGTCCGCATATTGGTGGTATCTTATCCCGTGCCTGCGGATGATCTCTCCCAGCGGTTTCATGTAGATGTTGAATAGTAGGGGGGATAAGACCGAACCCTGAGGCACCCCATATGTTAGGGGCCTAGGGGTCGATCTCTGCCCCCCCACTAACACCGACTGCGACCTGTCTGAGAGGTAGGAGGAGAACCACCGCAGCACGGTGCCTCCCACTCCCACCTCCCGCAGTCGTCGCAGAAGGATACCATGGTCGATGGTATCGAAAGCCACTGAGAGGTCAAGGAGAACCAGGATGGAGGGATGTCCTCCATCTCTGGCTCTCCAAAGATCATCGGTCAATGCGACCAAAGCGGTTTCTGTGCTGTAACCGGGTCTGAAGCCTGACTGGAAGGGGTCGAGATAGCTTGCTTCCTCCAAGGACCGCTGGAGCTGGAAGGCCACCACCTTCTCAACAACCTTCCCAAGAAAGGGAAGGTTGGAGACTGGGCGATAGTTATTAAAAACAGCTGGATCCAGAGATGGCTTCTTTAGGAGGGGTCTCACCACCGCCGCTTTCAATGCGGCGGGGAAGTTCCCCTCCCGAAGAGAGGCGGTAACAACCGCCTGGATCCAGCCTCGTGTCACCTCACTGCTGTTAGTAACCAGCCATGAGGGACACGGATCCAGTACACAGGTGGAGGCACTTACAGCCCTCATGGCCTTGTCCACATCCCCAGGGGCAACATCCTGAAACTCAACCCAGAGATGGTCTACTTGATCCTCTTGTGCCTCGGCTGGAACTGCAGAGATGGAGTCCAAGTCTGACCGAAACCGAGCAATTTTGTCCGCTAAGAATTGGGCATAATCCTCAGCTCTGCCCTGCAAGGGTTCCCCCGCTTCCCTCTTATTTAATAGGGAGCGGGTTATCCTAAACAGGGCGGCTGGGCGAGACTCAGCGGACGCAACCAAGGTGGCTATATGAGATCTTTTCGCTGCCCTAAGTGCCCTGGTGTATTCCTTGGTGCTGGTGGTTACCATTGCTCGGTTCGATTCGGACTTATCGGACCTCCATCGGTGCTCTAGGCATCTCCTCCGGCGCTTCATCTCCCGGAGTTCCTCGGTGAACCAAGGAGGTCTCCGGGATCCGCCGCCTCGGAGGGGCCGTAGTGGCGCAATCCGGTCGAGGGCCTCCGATGCTGCCGAGTGCCAAGCAGCAACCAGAGTCTCTACCGGACTGTGGGCGAAAGTATCAGGAATGACCCCAAGCTCCATCTGGAACCTTAACGGCTCCATAAGTTGCCTGGGGCGGAACCACCTGGTCGGTTCCTCCTCCCTACAGTGGGGGTTTGGTCTCCGGAAGTCGAGCCTCAGCAGGCAGTGGTCTGACCACGACAGGGGTATGATGTCATTACCCCTCAGACCAAGATCACAAATCCACTGCTCCGAGAGGAATACGAGGTCGAGCATGTGACCCGCTGAATGGGTTGGGCCCCGGATTACTTGGGTCAAGCCCATGGCTGTCATGGAAGCCATGAACTCCTGCGCCCCATCAGAGTTTTCACCGAGCGACGGCAAGTTGAAGTCCCCCAGGCCATCAACCTAGGGAACTCAATTGCCAGCTCGGCTACCGACTCGAGGAGCGAGGGGAGGGCTGCTGCAACGCTGTTGGGAGGCAGGTACGTTAACAGCAGACCCACTTGACCCTTGAGGTCCAACTTTATCCAAAGTTGGCCCCTCCCTGTTACGACCGTAATACTCCGACCCTCTTGATCCTCCTTTATGTCCGATGGGAGGGGCCAATCACCTCCAAGCCTTACTCCCGAGTCGTCTCTTTTGTCTTAACTGTTCTTGCCTTGTGGCAGCTCTGCGCATGCGCGCACTGGGAACAAGCTCCCCCTGTTCCTCTGTCTCGCTGATGTCCAACTCTGGTGGCTCAGGAGGCAGCACATAATTCCCAGGTGGCCCTGGCCCTCTCTCTGCCTCCGATGCAGAGCCCTCATCAGAGCCTTCCCCAGACTCCAGGACTGGCCCATCTTCCTCCCCAACCTCCTCACTCTCCGAATCTGCTGCCAGCTCTGCAGGCTGCCAGTGGACCACAACTGTTCCTGGCCTTCAGCGCTGTGCTTTGCGCATGCGTGTGCCTTGTGTGCAGGGGACCAGCCACAAAAAAAGTGTCTAAATAGGACGGTATAGAGATGGGGAGTGGGGGGGGAATGGTGGGGAGTGTACCCCAATCTAACAATTGCTCTAATTCACCTTCATGAATGTGGCGAGGAAAAGTCATAAAACGGGGGCAAAACTCAGTTAACAACGGTCTCACTTAGTAACAGAAATTTTAGGCTCTGTTGTTGTGGTCGTATGTCGAGGACTACCTATAAACCTTCAACCCACAAAACAACTCCGCCAAGGAGGAACGTTCACACATTCAGGACGAAGTGACGAAATACATAATTTCTCCCCCTTCTCTTTTCACCAAGGCGGTTTTGTCACTTGTGAATTGCACCTTTTAAGCCGGAGGGAAAAGAGAGAAAGAGACTATTTCAAATGTGCAAATTTCTCTCCCACCCATCCCCTCCCATCCCCAACTCATCTGTATGCACAAGAGAAATCCAAGGTCTCTTCAGGTGTTTGCATAAATCTGAATTCTCTTGCACAGCAATTATCTTGTCTTAAGGGGAAAGAGGGGGGGGATGCACAAACAAATCTTATTGTGTTATTTTTAGAAGTGGGGGGTTGGGAAAAAGAGACAGTGAAGAGCTGGAGGAGTAATGATGCTTTTGGGGATTGGTTTTATTTATTTTATTTTATTTTATTTATTTTATTTTTTATTATTTTATTATATTTTATTATTTTATTTTATTCTATCTTTTATTTTATTATTTTATTCTATATTTTATTTTATTATTTATTTTATTATTTTATTTTATATTTCATTTCATTTTATCACTTTATTTTATTTTTTATTTTATTATTTTTATTATTTATTTTATTTTATCATTTTATTTTATTATATTTATATTTTCTTATTTAATTTGATTTATATTTTATTTTATCATTTTATTTTATTTATATTTTACATTTTCTTATTTTATTTTGTTTTAATATTTTACTTTATCACATTATTTTATTTTACCATTTTATTGTATTGACGGTACATCTTTTTATTTTATTTATTATGGGTAATCCTCTACAATTGAGCCCAAAACTTCTGTTGCTAAATGAGACATGGGTAAAGTGAACTTTGACCCATTTTGCTGCCTTTCTTGACGGAGTTGTTAAGTGAGTCACTGCAGTTGTTAAGCTGGTAAAATGGCTGTTATCAAGAAGTGAATCTGACGGGTATGTGCGTGTGTGTTGCTGCTGGCATTACTGCCGGTTCGATGCACAAAGGCCCCCTGGCACCAAAAACAGGCCGCCAAACGCCCCCGCGGTCCATTTTGGGCATAGCAGGCCTCCTTGAAACCTCCTGGAACTAAAAACGCTGCACCGGTGGGAGGGGGCACCCCCACTCCTTCCCCACCCCCTCATGCAGTGGTGGGTTGTTCTTACCATCGCTACCGGTACGCTGATAGCGGTTTGCCATGCACGAGCCTGACATGCGCTGCGCATGTGGGTGAGGTGCACTGCTCATACATGCACAATCCACCACCCCTGCAACACCCAGCTGCTTATCAGGGGGCACGCATGCGCACTGTGCCTTTTGGCATAAAAACAGCCTATAGACCGCGAGTGGGCGGGTGGACCAAACGAGCCACAGTACGCTCTCAACAGAGGTGGGTTCCTGCCAGTTCGCACCAGTTCGGTAGAACCGGTTCGTCAAATCTACCAAACCAGTTAGAAGAGGTTCCACTAGTGGACCCGGAAAGCAGGCCACACCTACAGAAGAGGTTCCAAAAATTTTTGAAACCCACCACTGACACAGACAGACAGACAGACAGACAAACTCACACAGAGAGAGAAAGAGAAAGAAAGAAAGAAAAAAAAGAAATAAAGAAAAAAAGAAAGAAAAAGTGAGAGAGAGATGAAAGAAAAAAAGGAAAAAGGGACAGAGAGACAAAAGGAAGGAGAGAGAGAGAGAGAGAGAGAGAGAGAGAGAATACATGGCTGGCAAGCCACTCCCACCAGGTCACATGGCCGGCAAGCCACTCCCACAAAGGAGGCCACACCCACAGAGTAGGTTCGAAAATTTTTTGAAACCCACCACTGGCTCTCAGCTGCTCCCGGCCACTACCAGTACAACCGTACCGGGGCCGTGCCCACAGCCACCCGTCACTGCCCTCATCCATGCAGACGCGTCTCCCGCATACGTGGCAAAGCCCCGAAAAAACAGCTGGCTGGCAGGATGCGTGAGCAGATGAGTGGTGGAGCTGATCTGGGGGGGGGGGGGACAGCTCATGTGTCCGCAGAGAAGGCTCCATGTGCCGCCTGTGGCACGCGTGCCATAGATTCGCCATCACAGGTATAGGATCTCCTGCTTGCACCAGGGGTTGGACTAGAAGACCTCCAAGGTCCCTTCCCACTCTGTTATTCTCTTCTGTCCTGAGAGGGGGGGAAAGGACCTTTTGGGGTTATCCAAAACTTTGTTTATTTCAAGTTGGAAGTTTGGTGGCTGCCAGCCAGGGATCCCTGATGGGTTCGGTTGCTTCGTTGATTTGCTAGCTTAAAAACTCACCGCTGGCTTTTCCGGAAGAAAGAAGAGGGGGAAAGAGAACAAAACTGGATTGGATCAATATTTACACACCTCTGAGGTTCAAGCTACTGGCCCTGGAATAAAATTGGACAGCTGGGTTTAATCGAAGTTTTTGTGCCCAACTGCTCGTCTTTCTCTCCCCATCACCTTCAGAGCCCAAAATAATTCTTCCTGGTGAAAAGGGCTTTCTTTCTTTCTTCTCTTTCTTTTTTTCTCCTTTCTTTCTTTCTTTCTTTCTTTTTGTCTTTCTTTCTCTTTCTTTCTCTTCCTTCCTTTCTCCCTTCCCTCCTTCCTTTCTGCCTTCCTTTTTCCTTCCTTCCCTCCTTCCTTCCTTCTTCCCTCCCCTCCCTTTCTCTTCTTGTTCCTTCCTTCTTTCCTTCCTTCCTCCAGTCCCTCCCTTCCTTCTTTCTTTCCTTCCTTTTTCCTTCCTTTCTTCCTTCTTGCTTTTTTCTTCCTTCCTTCCTCCAGTCCTCCCTCCTTTTTCCCTTCATTTCTTTGGCCCTCCCTCCCTCCCCTTTTTTCTTCCTCCCTTCCTTTCCTTCCTTCCTTGCTTCCTCCAGACCTCCACCTTCCCTTCCTTTTTCCTTCCTTTCTTCTTTCCTTCCTTCCTTTTTTCTTCCTTCCTCCCTCCAGCACTTCCTCTCTTTCCCTTCATTTCTTCGTCCCTCCCTCCCTTTTTTTCTTCCTCTCTTCCTTTCTTTCCTTCCCCCAGACCTCCTACCTTCCCTTCCTTTTTCCTTCCGAGCCGAGGTGGCGCAGTGGTTAAATGCAGCACTGCAGGCTACTTCAGCTGACTGCAGTTCAGCAGTTCGGCTGTTCAAATCCCACCAGGCTCAAGGTTGACTCAGCCTTCCATCCTTCCGAGGTGGGTAAAATGAGGACCCGGATTGTTGTTGGGGGAAATATGCTGACTCTGTAAACCGCTTAGAGAGGGCTGAAAGCTCTATGAAGCGGTATATAAGTCTAACTGCTATTGCTATTGCTATTCCTTTCTTCTTTCCTTCCTTCCCTCCTTCCTTTTTCTTCCTTCCTCCAGTCCTCCCTCCCTCTTTTCCCTTCCTTCCTTCCTTCTTCCTTCCTTCCCTCTTCCTTTTTATCTTCCTCCCTCCCTCCCTCCCTTTCTTCTCCTTGCATTTTCTTCCCCTCTTGCTCCTCGGGGAGGAAAACCAGTGGTGGTTTTTTTGATGGATGAATGACTGTGAAATGTTATCGGAATGAGTCTCAGGGGAGGAATATCCCACAATTGTTATTTCCGTGGCTTTCAAACACGGGTAACGCAGGACCTGGATTAAGCGGAGAGAAAGCCTCTTGACGTGAGCGCGACATCTGTGAGGAGGCGGGAGAGTGGGAAGCGCAGAGAAGACCAAGGCCCTACTTCAACAGATGGGGCCGGCCTAATGGGCTGCCTCAGCTGCGGAGGTTACAAAGCAAGGGATAAAATCGGGAATTTAGTCACACTGGAGGAGACTCTGGTTCTCCCCGCCACCCTTGTCACGTCCTATAAAATCTTGCCTTCCACAAATTTCACCCGGGAAAGCAACACCAGAGTCTTCACCGTCATAAAATTGCTTGTTTCTTTCAATTCTTTCTTTCAATAGAGCCAAGGTGGCGCAGTGGTTAATGCAGCACTGCAGGCTACTGCTAGATCAGCAGGTCAGCGGTTCAAATCTCACCGGCTCAGGGTTGACTCAGCCTTCCATCCTTCCGAGGTGGGTAAAATGAGGACCCAGATTGTTGGGGGCAATATGCTGACTCTCTGTAAACCGCTTAGAGAGGCCTGAAAGGCCTATGAAGCGGTATATAAGTCTATTGCTATTGCTATTGCTATTGCTAATTTCCAATGGAAGGGAAGAAAGCCCGTTCTCCTTCTATGGGTTAACCCAGTGTTTCCCAAACTTGGCAACTTGAAGATGTCAGGACTTCAACTCCCAGAATTCCCCAGCCAGCGAATTCGCTGGCTGGGGAATTCTGGGAGTTGAAGTCCAGACATCTTCAAGTTGCCAAGTTTGGGAAACACTGGGTTAACAGAATGACACAGTTAGAAGGGACCTTGGAGGTCTTCTAGTCCAACCCCCTGCTCAAATGGCTGTCCAATGGCTCTTCTTAAAAAAACGCCCAGTGTTGGGAGCATTCACAACTTCTGAAGGCCAGTCGTTTCCACTGATAAGATTTATCCTCACTGTCAGGAAATTTCTCCTCAGTTCTCGGTTGCTTCTCTCCTTGATTAGTTTCCATCCATTTGCTTCTTGTCCTGCCCTCACGCGCTTTGGAGAATACCACATTTTTCGGAGTATAAGACGCACCAAGGTTTTGAAGAGGTAAATTAAAAAAAAAAAAAGGTTTTGCACTCTGCAGACCCCCAAAAGAGCCGAGGTGGCGCAGTGGTTAGGGTGCAGTACTGCAGGCCACTTCAGCTGACTGCTATCTGCAGTTCGGCGGTTCAAATCTCACCGGCTCAAGGTTGACTCAGCCTTCCATCCTTCCGAGGTGGGTGAAATGAGGACCCAGACTGTGGGGGCGATATGCTGACTCTGTAAACCGCTTAGAGAGGGCTGAAAGCCCTATGAAGCGGTATATAAGTCTAACCGCTATTGCTATTGCAAAAACGGCCTGTTTTTCTTGAAAACGGGCTTATTTTTTTTTCTTCAAAAAAGGGCATGAATAGCCTTTAGGAGGTTTGTAGAGTGCTCCTGGGAGGTGCCCCCCCCCCAAAGCAAAAAACAGCCTGTTTTTTACAAAAAAGCGCCTGTTTTTTGTCAAAAAAATTGCATGCATAGCCTTTAGGAGGCTTATAGAGTGCTCCTGGGGACTGAAGGGGCGAAAATGAGCAAAAAACAGCCTGTTTTTTGCTCATTTCTGCCCTCCCCAACCCCCAGGAGCTCTCTGGAAGCCTCCTAAAGGCTATGCATGGCCATTTTAGTGAAGGGGGCGGGGCTTCATGAGGCAAAAAATGCTGTATTCAGAGTATAAGACCCACCCAGATTTTCAGCCTCTTTTTTTGAGGGAAAAGGGTGCGTCTTATACTCTGAAAAATACAGTAGGTTGCCCCCCCTTTTCTTTGGGGGAGACCGCCAAATATCAGAAGCCTGCTATCATGTCACCAGAGGTGGAATTCAGCCGGTTCAGACCGGTTCACCCGAACTGTTAGCGGAAATTGACGGTGGGCACACCCTCCTACCCTGGCTTTATGCCGTCCTATTTAGGCATGTTTTTGAGACCGGGCACATGGACGGAAGGCACAGGTGCAGGCATGGAAGGGGCGCACACACGCGCAAAGCGAGCATGAACCCGGGGGACGAACCGGCGGTAACAAAATGGGAAACCCACCGCTGCATGTCACTCCTAGTCCTTCTCTTCATTCAAGGGTTGCTGGCTGGAGTGAGAGCATCTAGACATGGGAGGGGGGGGCTAGGAAGGGTCAAAACAGTCAAGATGGCGGCCATGAGGGCACAACTGAAGAATTGGTCATTGCTTTTAATGGTTGTCAACATGGCTGTGTAGGATTTGTGTGGGAAGCCCAGAGGACCATGCAAAAGTGGGATCGATTAACCTCCTGAAAGTCCCCCTTTGCCTTTATTCGTTTTAAGTTGTAGTTGTAGTTAGTTGTAGTTGAGTTTATTTATAGGCCGCCCTTTTCCCTGAGGGGACTCAGGGCGGCTAACAACTTGTATGGGAGGGGGAAACATACGATGACATATAAACACAATATATAATTAAAATCGAGCAACATTCATTCAACATTCGGGTGGGGGCGGATTATACTCTTTACCCCCAGGCCTGACGGGATAGCCAGATCTTGAGGGCTGTGCGGAAGGTCTGAAGGGTGGTGAGGGTACGAATCTCCATGGGGAGATCGTTCCAGAGGGTCGGAGCTGCTACTGAAAAGGCTCTCCTCCGCGTAGTTGCCAGTCGACACTGACTGGCGGATGGAACTCGGAGGAGGCCTAATCTGTGAGATCTAATGGGTCGAGAGGAGGTGATTGGCAGGAGGCGGTCTCCCAAGTACGCAGATCCACTACCATGAAGGGCTTTGTAGGTAGTAAGAAGCACCTTGAAGCGCACACGGAGATCAACAGGTAGCCAGTGTAGCTCGCGGAGGATAGGTGTTATGTGGGCAAACCGAGGTGCACCCACAATCACTCGCGCGGCCGCATTCTGGACTACCTGAAGCCGCCGGATGCTCTTCAAGGGCAGCCCCATGTAGAGCACGTTGCAGTATTCCAGCCTAGAGGTCACGAGGGCGCGAGTGACAGTTGTGAGAGCCTCCCGGTTCAGGTAGGGTCGCAACTGGCGCACCAGGCGAACCTGGGCAAATGCCCCCCTGGTCACAGCCGACAGGTGGTAATCAAAGGTCAGCTGTGGGTCCAGGAGGACTCTCAAGTTGCGAACCCTGTCTGAGGGGTGTAAAATTTGGCCCCCCCAGCCTGAGCGATGGAACACTAACCAAATTATTGGGAGGGAAACACAACAGCCACTCGGTCTTTTCTGGGTTGAGTACAAGCTTGTTAGCCCTCATCCAGTCCCTGACGGCTTCAAGACCCTGGTACATCACGTCCACCGCTTCATTGAGTTGGCACGGGGCGGACAGATACAGCTGCGTATCGTCCGCATATTGATGGTATCTTATCCTGTGCCTCCGAATGATCTCGCCCAGCGGTTTCATGTAGATGTTAAATAGTATGGGGGACAGGACCGACCCCTGCGGCACCCCATATGTTAGGGGCCTCATGGTCGATCTCTGTCCCCCAACCAACACCGACTGCGACCTGTCCGAGAGGTAGGAGGAGAACCACTGCAAAACAGTGCCTCCCGCCCTAACCCTGTTTTAGGCATCCTTGCCTCCTTTAAACTTTTATATATTGTTTTTACTAGTTTAATATTTTATTGTAAGCTGTCCGGAGACCCACTCTGAGGGAGATGGGTAGTTTAAAAATGTGAGGGGGGGGGGGAAGAAAGAAAGAAAGAAAGAAAGAAAGAAAGAGTGAGGGAAGGAGGGAGGGAAGGTAGAGAGAAGGAAGAGAAGGGGAGGGAGGGAGGTGAAGAAAGATGAAGAGGAGGAAAGGAAGGAAGGAAGGGGGAGGAAAGGGTGGAGAAAGGGAAGGGAAGAGAGAGGAAAGAAAGAAAGAAAGAAAGAAAGAAAGAAAGAAAGAAAGAAAGAAAGAAAGAAAGAAAGAAAAGGAAGGGAGAGAAAGGAAAAAAATAAGGAAGGAAGGAAAGAGAAAGAAAAAAGAGAAGGAAGGAAGGAAGAGGGAGGGAGGGGGAGGGAAAAGGGGAGAAAAGAAAGGGGGAGAGGAAGGAAGGAAGGAAAGAAAGAAAGAAAAAGAAGAAAAGAAGAAAAAAGAAACAAAGGAACGAAGGGAAGGGAGGAAGGAAAAAGGAAGGAAGGATGAGGGAGGGAGGGAAAGGTGGAGAAAAGGGAAGGGAAGAGAGAGGAGGGAAGGAAAAAAGGAAGAAAGAAAAGGAAGGGAGAGAAAGGAAAAAAATAAGGAAGGAAGGAAAGAGAAAGAAAAAAGAGAAGGAAGGAAGGAAGAGGGAGGGAGGGGGAGGGAAAAGGGGAGAAAAGAAAGGGGGGAGAGGAAGGAAGGAAGGAAAGAAAGAAAAAGAAGAAAAAAGAAACAAAGGAACGAAGGGAAGGGAGGAAGGAAAAAGGAAGGAAGGATGAGGGAGAGAGGGAAAGGTGGAGAAAAGGGAAGGGAAGAGAGAGGAGGGAAGGAAAAAAGAAAGAAAAAGAAGGAAGGGAGGGAAAGGAAAAAATAAGGAAGGAAGGAAGGAAGGAAGGAAGGAAGGAAGGAAGGTGAAAGAAAAAAAAGGAAGGAACAAAAGAGAAAGAAAAAAGAGAAGGAAGGAAGGGGAGGGAGGGGGAGGAAAAGAGGGAGAAAAGAAAGGGGGAGAAGAAGGAAGGAAAGAAAGACAGAAAGAAAGAAAGAGAAGGAAAGAAGAAAAAAGGAACAAAGGAACGAAGGGAAGGAAAGGGAGGAAGGAAAAAGGAAGGAAGGATGAGGGAGGTAGGGAAAGGTGGAGAAAAGGAAGGGAAGGGAGGGGAGGGGACAGGAAGGACGGAAGGAAGGAAGGAAGGAAGGAAGGAAGGAAGGAAGGAAGGAAGAAAGGAAGGAAGGAACAGTTTTGACTTTTTTGACACACACACACCCTCTCCGTGTTTGAGTTACAGAAGTGACATGACCTGCACCAACAGGCATGGTGGAAAGGTGATGTGCAATTTTAACTCCACCCTCCCTGCTTCCAAAAGGCCCCCCAGATAATGACGTTTCCACCTTCCACTCTGGATCGTTCTATCCCACCCTGCCACTTTCTCCCACCAAGCAGTGAAGGGAATCCGTCCCCGCCTTCCAGGGATTGAGCTAAAACTGTCAAATGATATATGGACTCGACCCAACCAGGCACCATCCCCACGATATTGTTTTGGCCGTTAATTTTACGAGTCAAATTATGCCCGAGGCTTGAATGAGCTTCACTTCCCCCTAGTAAATCTAATTTTATCCGGATATTCTGTTTTATGACAATCAGCGGCGACAGTAAATTGTTATCCTCGGAGCTGTCGGCGGGCCCTTGTTCCATCAGGATTTTTTCCCTCCCACCATCCTCTGTGAGTTTTGGCAAAAGGTTAATATTTTTTTTTAAAAAAAGAGACTGAATAGTCCTCCTTGGTAGATGAAAAGTACAGATTTCAGGTAGTCCTCGAATTGCGACCACAATGGAGCCCCAAATTTCCATTGCTAAAGCAAGACAGCTAAGTGAATTTTGCCCCATCTTATGGCCTTTCTTCCCACAGTTGTTAAGTGAATCACTCAGTGACATGGTTGTTAAGTGAATCTTGCTTCCCCGTTGACTCTGCTTGACAGAAGGGCATTACGTGACCCCGGGAACGTTGCAAATGTCATAAATATGAGCCCGTTTGCCAAGCGTCGGACCACGGGGATGCTGCGACGGTCGTAGGTGTGAAAAACAGGTGTTAATTTTCTTTTTTTAATGCCATTGTAACTTCGAACGGTCAATAAATAAATAGTTGTAAGTCGAGGACTACATGTAACTGTTAGAAATTCTGGTTTTGTATATTATAGCACCACAGATCCAGTGGTGGGTTCCTACCGGTTCAGACCAGCTTGGCTGAGTAGATAGTAACATGGCCGCCCACGCACACAAAACGGTTCTATTGTCGGCGGCACCATCTTTGTTTTTGCTTCTGCGCATGTGCAGAACAATCTCCATTGCAGAAATGTAATATTTTCCCCCTTTTCTTATATTCTGGGTGCAAAATTATTTGCACGCCGAACCGGCAGTAATGCCAGTAGCAACCCACCCTGCAAAAGATCAAACAAAGTGTACAGTCACCATGTACTTTACTGCTTAACTGTATTTTTTAAAACTGTAACAGGAAACAGGAAACTCTACTCTAGACAAAAAGAACATAGAGTATATACCATAGAGCCAAACTTGTAAATACTGCCATCTACTGGCTGAATACCACTGTAGTTGTGGCACAAAAATACATTCCAACAATGAATTCCAACAGTAATTTCTTCCTAGTAGTTACATGCAGTCCTCGACTTACAACCATTTAAGGGTGTAGCCAAAGCCCATGGGAGGAACTTCAATCAGATTGTTATGGACGCCATCTTGACTTTTTTGACCATTCCTGGCAGACACGCCTGTTCCTCCCCTTTCCACATTCTCTTGCCTTGTGACAGAGAGTTGGGAAGTATTTCTGTGAGAACCGAAACTGTAGATATGCTTGCATTTTATTTCATTTTATTCATGGAGCTAATGAGCTTGACAGGAAGGTTAATAAGTGTCAACTGACACCAAGTTGTAAAAGGTGTAACGATAAATTAGTAAAGAAGGTTTCTTTTTTTGGGGGGGGGGTTGTTTTAAAGGACAGTTTCTTTTTTCTTTTTTGAAAGGAAAAATGAATTTCCGGTGCATACAAATACACACACATGGTGGAAGAAACTTGCAGTTTGTTTGGGGAAGATTGGAGGCAGAAAAATGTGGCCGATTGAAGGGCTAGACCAGTGATGGCTCACCTTTTTGCCATCGCGTGCCAAAAGTGTGGGGGAGCGTGGTGGGGGGGTCGTGCATGTACACGCCCACATCCAAAATTACATGTCCCTTCCCCCGGCGCATGTGCGCAACCACCTACACATGCTTTTGTCGCACGATAGCACAATTACCCATTTTTCGCCCTCCGGACGCTTCAGGGAAGCCAAAATCAGCTGGCGTGCACGTGCCTGCACTCTGGAGCTGAGAGGGCAACGCCTCGTGTGCCCTAACAAATGGCTCCGCGTGCCACCTGTGCCATAGGTTCGCCATCACAGGGCTAGATGATGAAAGATCAGATGGGGCAGTTTGAAAGAGAAGTCATCTCCTCTTCAGCTTCTCAGTCGCATGCAGCCCTCTCCATGCCTAAGGAGGGACTAGAACTCACCGCCTCCTGGTGATTGGCCCAGTCACCCAGCTGCCTTTCATGCCTAAGGAGGGACTAGAACTCACCATCACCCGGTGATTGGCCCAAAGTCACCTAGCTGCCTTTCATGGCTAAGGCGGGGCTAGAACTCACCATCACCCGGTGATTGGCCCAAAGTCACCCAGTTGCCTTTCATGCTTAAAGTGGAACTAGAACTCCCAGTCTCCTGGTGATGGACCCAAAGTCAGCCAGCTGCCTTTCATGCCTAAGACAGGAGTGGAACTCACCATCTCCTGGTGATTGGCCCAAAGTTACCCAACTGGCTTTCACAGCTAAGCTGGAACTAGAACTCCCAGTCTCCTGGTGATTGGCCCAAAGTCACCCAGCAACCTTTCATGCCTAAGGCAGGACTAGAACTCACCATCTCCTGGTGATTGGCCCAAAGTTACCCAACTGGCTTTCACAGCTAAGCTGGAACTAGAACTCCCAGTCTCCTGGTGAATGGCCCAAAGTCACCCAGCCAGTTTTTTTCCCCTAAGGCAATTGGTTGAGACTCACTTCACACCCACCTGTCTCAGCAATGGAAACCCCAGTCCGAATTATAGCCGTAAATCAAGGACTCCCTGTAACAATACAGGCAGTCTTCATCTTACAACCACAAGGGAGCCCAAAATCTGTGTCTCTAAGTGAAACACTTCTTAAGTGAATTTTGCCCCGTTTTACCACCTTCCTTCCCACAACTGTTAAGTGAAGTTAGTAACATGTTTGTTAAGTGAATCTGCCTTACCCATGGATTTTGGCTTGTCAGAAGGTTGCAAAAGGGTATTACCCCGGGACACTGCAACCGTCATAAATATGAGTTGGTGGCCAGAATCAGGGGACCACGGGGACGCTGCAACAGTCGTAAGTGAGAAGCATGGTCCTAATGTCCTGACCTAGGCTTCCCAAGAGCATGAAGCAAACTCCTTGTCCCAGCTAAAAACCCCTTTATTAATTGTGAATTCTGCTCCTTCACATCCAGCAAAGTCTTTCAAGGGAGGATTTACAGTCACAGACCTTATCTGGCTTGGAGAGCTGACAGGTTGATATCTGCAAAACTTGACAAGGAGCCTTGGAGAGTCACGAACCAATTAAGCAAACTAATCGTCTCCTGCAAACTCCACTCTCCTTTCGCTCCTCTTTTATTCCCTCTGGGAGGGGCCATTCACCATCCACCTGTGGCCTTACTCCCAAGTCGATCCCTATTCTTTAGCTCTTCCCTTCATCTGGCAACTCTGCGCATGGACACACTGGGAACAGGCTCCAGCTGTTCTTCTGCCTCACTGATGTCCAACTCCGAAGGCAGCTGATAACTGTCGGACGGCCCTGGCCCCATCTCTGCCTCCGACACAGAGCCCTCATCAGAGCCTTCCCCAGACTCCAGGACTGGCCCATGTTCCTCCCCAACCTCCTCACTGTCCGATGGCCACTGGCGGGCCACAACACTAAGTCACTTTTTTCCGGGGCCGTTGTAACTTCAAACAGTCACTAAATGAATGGTTGTAAGTTGAGGACCACCTGTATAGCCCTTTCTAGCCTATGGTGGCAACTCTGCCGATTTTTGTTCCCGTCAACGGAAGCCCTGATGTTGACAGTTATTTACAAATAAGCCACGGGATAACAACCCAACCCTAATCTGCCTGATTACTCCGAGGTTTAAATTAAAAGGAAATTTACCTCTTTGCATTGTCAAAGTTAATAGTAGTTTGGGAGATAAACTTTGTAGGGAACGGCAGCTTCCCCGTTGAGCTAATTAACACCCGTTTCAGCTCTTAGATGAGTGGTTTGATTCCAGAGTGGCTGGCAAACGGCTGCGACCCCTTGAATAAATAAATCAGAGATAAAAAGATACTGGAGGCCAAGAGAAAAGAGGAGGACATGGGGAGCAGGTGCCGAAAAGCCCACAGACGGCGGAAAAGCGTGGGAAAACAGGCTGGCTGGGTCTATTGCGGGCAGTCCTCGTCTTATGGCCAGAATTACAAGCGAGATAAGGACATCGCGGGGCAGATCTGGGTGGCGGGATTTGAGTTTGACACCCCTGCTGTAAAGATCTCTTTGGTTCCTTCTTGTGGGTCAGGAGAAGTTTGTTGGGCAACAGGAGTGGGTGAGGGGGGGGGTAAGACTTCTCTGCCCTGCTTTGCGTTTCCCAGCTGCGCCTGGTTAGAACAGCAAGGAAGAAAAGGCAGCACAATTCAACAGACGTGCTAAAGGAAATCCTCGCAGAGAGGGACTGGCCCAAAGTCACCCAGCTAGCTTTCATGCCTAAGGCGGGACTAGAACTTCCAGTCACCTGGTGATTGGCCCAAAATCATCCAGTTGGTTTTTGTGCCTAAGGTAGGACTAGAACTTCCAATCTCCTGGTGATTGGCAGAAAGTCATCCAATTGGTTTATGTGCCTAAGGTAGAACTAGAATTTCCAATCGCCTGGTGATTGGCCCAAAATCATCCAGTTGGTTTTTGTGCTTACGGCAGGACTAGAACTTCCAATCTCCTGGTGATTGGCAGAAAGTCATCCAATTGGTTTGTGTGCCTAAGGTAGAACTAGAATTTCCAATCGCCTGGTGATTGGCCCAAAATCATCCAGTTGTTTTTTGTGCTTATGGCAGGACTAGAACTTCCAATCTCCTGGTGATTGGCCAAAAGTCATCCAATTGGTTTACGTGCCTAAGGTAGGACTAGAATTTCCAATCGCCTGGTGATTGGCCCAAAATCATCCAGTTGTTTTTTTGTGCTTATGGCAGGACTAGAACTTCCAGTCTCCTGTGATTGGCCAAAAGTCATCCAGTTGGTTTTTGGGCCTAAGGTGGGACAAGAATTTCCAATCGCCTGGTGATTGGCCCAAAATCATCCCGTTGGTTTTTGTGCTTAAGACGGGACTAGAACTTTCAATCTCCTGGTGATTGGCTCAGAGTCATCCAATTGGTTAACGTGCCTAAGGTGGGACTACAATTCACCATCTCATGGTGATTGGCCCATAGTCATCCAGTTGATTATTATTTTTTTGCCTAACAAAGGACTACAAATCACTGTCCCTGGTGATTGGCCCAAAGTGACCCAGCTGGCTTTCATGGCTAAGTTTAATGAAAAGAAGGACCAGGGGAGACATGATCGCAGCCTTCCAATATCTCAGGGGCTGCCCCAAAGAAGAGGGAGCCAAGCGATTCTCCAAAGCACCTGAGTGTAGGACAAGAAGCAATGGGTGGAAACTAATCAAGGAGAGAAGCAACTTAGAACTGAGGAGAAACGTTCTAACAGTAAGGAGAATTAACCAGTGAAACTGGAAGTTTTGAAGAAGTGACTGTAGACAGTCACTTGTCTGAAATGGTATTGGCTCTCCTGCTTGAGCAGGGGGTTGGACTAGAAGACCTCCAAGGTGCCTTCCAACTCTGCTATTGTATTTTATTGTATAAATGTGAATCCGTTGGCAAGCGTCTGAATTTTTGATCGCGAGACCATGGAGACGCTGCAACGCTCTTCAAGGCCCTTTTCCACACTTCCTTTGTAACTTTTTCTGACCTGTTTGGCAAATGCAATCAGATTATAATCAGATCAATTCAAACTTGATGGTTTCTCCTCCCGCTAAAACGCCCTTCCGACACAGCTTCACCCACCAGGCACAGCTCAGACGGAAATATTACAACGCTCTCTTAGCCTGGCACAAGCTTTGTGCAATCAAATGCTCCATTTCTCTCATAAGGCTTATAAAGGATTTGCTCAACCAAACCAATTTCCCAGATCCAGTCAATCGGAATAGGGCTTCCCCCGGTTTCTGCAACCGAACATGCAGCAAAGTCCAGCTGAATCTGGAAATATAATTCAGTGCAGCTTCGGAGTGAATTTTCGGTTTAGTACTGAAGACCCAAAGGTACTTTTTTCAAGAGGAAACTAGGCTTTCTCGGGGGTGTTTCTTTGAAGACATTTTGCTTCTAACCCAAGAAGCTTCTTCAGCTGGGACCGAATGGAGGGGAATGGGAGGATTTATACTCCCTGCAGGCAGCCGGTCATTTGCATCCTTTTTGGAGGGTCGTTGAGGCCACTTGGAGTTTAATCTGTGTTCTCTGAGGTCACCTGAGTAGTGCAAATGAGTGTGCAGCCTTCTTGGAACTGCTAAAAGGACTGGGTTGTGAAACTGCTGGAGGGACACAGGCAGTGGTGGGTTTCAAAAAAATTTCGAACCTACTCTGTGGGTGTGGCCTCCTTTGTGGGAGTGGCTTGCCGCCCATGTGACCTGGTGGGAGTGGCTTGCCGGCCATGTGTTTTCTCTCTCTCTCTCTCTCTCTCTCTCTCTCTCTCTCTCTCTCTCTCTCTCTCTCTCTCCTTCCTTTTGTCTCTCTGTCCCTTTTTCCTTTTTTTCTTTCATCTCTCTCTCACTTTTTCTTTCTTTTCTCTTTTGTTATTTCTTTCTTTCTTCCTTTCTTTCTCTTTTTCTTTCTCTGTGTGAGTCTTTGTGTGTGTGTGTGTGTGTGTGTGTGTGTTTCAAAAATTTTTGGAACTTCTTCTGTAGGTGTGGCCTCCTTTGTGGGAGTTGCTTGCCGCCCATGTGACCTGGTGGGAGTGGCTTGCCACCCATGTGTTCTCTCTCTCTCTCTCTCTCTCTCTCTCTCTCTCTCTCTCTCTCTCTCTCTCTCTCTCTCCTTCCTTTTGTCTCTCTGTCCCTTTTTCCTTTTTTTCTTTCATCTCTCTCTCACTTTTTCTTTCTTTTCTCTTTTGTTATTTCTTTCTTTCTTCCTTTCTTTCTCTTTTTCTTTCTCTCTCTGTGTAAGTCTTTGTGTGTGTGTGTGTGTGTGTGTGTTTCAAATTTTTTTGGAACTTCTTCTGTAGGTGTGGCCTCCTTTGTGGGAGTGGCTTGCCGCCCATGTGACCTGGTGGGAGTGGCTTGCCACCCATGTGTTCTCTCTCTCTCTCTCTCTCTCTCTCTCTCTCTCTCTCTCTCTCTCTCTCTCTCTCTCTCTCTCTCTCTCTCTCTCTCCTTCCTTTTGTCTCTCTGTCCCTTTTTCTGTTTTTTCTTTCATCTCTCTCTCACTTTTTCTTTCTTTTCTCTTTTGTTATTTCTTTCTTTCTTCCTTTCTTTCTCTTTTTCTTTCTCTCTCTGTGTGAGTCTTTGTGTGTTTGTGTGTGTGTGTGTGTGTGTGTGTGTGTGTGTCAGTGGTGGGTTTCAAAAATTTTGTGGAACCTCTTCTGTAGGTGTGGCCTGCTTTCCGGGTCCATTGGTGGAACCTCTTCTAACCGGTTCGGTAGATTTGACGAACCGGTTCTACTGAACTGGTGCTAACTGGCAGGAACCCACCTCTGGACACAGGGCAGAAAACTCTTAAGGACGCAGACAAACCTCCAAGTGGCCTCAATGACTTTCAGAAAGAGTGCAAATGACACAACTGTCTGCAAGGAGCATAAATCCTTCCATTCCCCACCATCCAGTCAGAGCTGAAGAAGCTTCTTGGGTGAGAAGTGAAATGTCTTCAAAGCAAAACCCAAAAGTCCAGGGGCCTCTTGAAAAAGCATCTTTGGGACAATCATGACCTGGATGGCTGAGAATCTCCATTGACATTTAGTAGCGAAGGAAGAAATCAGGAGACGGTGAGTTCTAGTCCTACTATAGGCCCAAAAACTAGCTGGTGATTTTGATCCAATCACCAGGAGATGATGAGTTCTAGTTTCACCTTCGGCACAAAAGCTGGCTGGGTGATTTTGGGTCAATCACTTGTAAACAGTGAGTTCTAGTCCCGCCTTAAGCATGGAAATGGCTGGTTGACTCTGAGCCGCTTACCAGGAGATGATGAGTTCTAGTCCCCACCTTGGGCACAAAAGCTGGCTGGGTGACTTTGGGCCAATCATCAGGAGATGGTGAGTTCTAGTTCCACTTTAGGCACAAAAGCTATAGTTCCACCTTAGACACAAAAGCCAGCAGGTGACTTTGGACCAATCACCAGGAGATAGTGAGTTCTAGTTCCACTTTAGTCTTTCCTTTGGGCATGAAAGCCAGCTGGATGGCTTTGGACCAATCACCAGGCATCCTTCTTACTCTCTCCTAAGAAGAAGAAGACCAGGACAGACCATTTCCAAAAATTTTGCCAAGAAACTTGCAAAGACTTTCCCAAACTAATGGAACCTAATTGCCATTTTTGAGCCATTTTTCAGGCCATTTTTGGGACATTTTCAAGCCTACGACCTATAAGATCCCATAGATTAGGCCTCCTCCGCATTCCATCGGCCAGCCAGTGTCGGCTGGCAACCACAAGGAGGAGGGCCTTCTCAGCAGTGGCCCCGACCCTTTGGAACGAGCTCCCCGTAGAGATTCGTACCCTCTCCACCGTCCAAGCCTTCCGCACAGCCTTGAAGAACTGGCTCGCCCGTCAGGCCTGGGGATAAGGATTCCTACCCCGCCCGAATGTTGTATGCATGTTGCTCATTATTTTATTATGTGTTGTTGTCTCAATGTTGTATTTCCCCCTTCCCTGGTTTTCTGTGAGCCGCCCTGAGTCCCCTCAGGGAAAAGGGCGGCCTACAAATGCAAATAAAACCTCTAAACCTCATTTTTGGGCTGTTTGGGGGCCATTTTTCAAGCTGGTTTTTGGGCTGTTTTCAGGCCATTTTTGGACTGTTTCCAGGTTGGTTTTTGGGCCATTTTCAGGATGTTTTCAGGCCGTTTTTGGGGGGCATTTTCAGAGCATTTTTGGGCTGTTTCCAGTTCAGTTTTTTGGGCCATTTTCAGGATGTTTTCAGGCCGTTTTGGGGGGGCATTTTCAGGCCATTTTTGGGCTGTTTCCAGTTCGTTTTTTGGGGCCATTTTCAGGATGTTTTGGACTGTTTCCAGGTCAGTTTTTTGGGCCGCTTTCAGGATATTTTCAAGCTGTTTTGGGGGGCCATTTTCAGGCCGTTTTTGGACTGTTTCCAGGCTGTTTTGGGTTGTTTTTTGGAATGTTTTTGAGCCGTTTTTCAGGCCATTTTCAGGCTGTTTTGGGGGCTGTTTTCTGGCTGTTTTCCGGCACTCCAGTGCCCACAAAGACCAGCTGGCGATGGTGCACATGCCCATAGAGAGGTCTGCATGCCACCACTGGCAGGCGTGCCATAGGTTCACCATAAGTTTAAAAACTGTCACTCTTTGGATCCAAGATTACAAAGCCAACGTTCACACAATCGAACAGCACAATTCCATGCCAAGCTTTGTGAGGTATTTTAACTTTTTTCCTCAGTGAGACACATAAAGAACTGTGAGTTGTCCATTTTGGAGAACTCCAGAGACCTCCGCCCGAATCTCCTTTTTACAGCTTTTTCTCTTCTAATATTGACATAATTGTTCATATCTCATTTGTGACAGATAATAGTTTGTATTTCATGTTTGAGCAGATAAATTGAGAGAACATAATCTTCTCTCCTAAAGTTTAAACTAGGCCTGCGTTGAACGTCTTAATAGGTCTGAATAGGAAGCCATAGGTAGCTTTTGGCTCTCATTTAGTGACTGTTTCAAATGACTAAAATGACTTATGACCATTTTTCACACTTACAACCATTCGCAGCATCTCCATGGCCACCTGGTCAAAATTCAGCCGCGTAGCAACTGACTCATATTTATGACGGTTGCAGTATCCTGGGGGTCATGTGACGCCTTTTTTGCGACCTTCTGGCAAACAAATTTAATGATTCAATTAACAACCATGTTACTAACTTAACAACTGCAGTGATTCACTGAACAACCTGGCAAGGAAGGTGGTAAAATAGGGGCAAACTCACTTCACAAATGTCTCACTTAGCAAGAGACGTTGGGCTCAAATGTGGTTGTACGTCGAGGACTACCTATATAAAAGGAAATTTTGGCTTCTCTTCCGGGTTCCTGGTTTTTTATCATAGAGTGAAAAATTTAAATAAAATGCATAAATATTTTGGGACTCAGTTGGTTTTTAAGAATAGGCTGCGGAGGCAAAAATCTGGTACCAGATTTGGTTATTGTTGCCTAGCCCAGTGTTTCTCAACCTTGGTGACTTTAAGTCCTATGGACTTCAACTCCCAGAATCCAGCATAGCTGGCTGGGGGATTCTGGGAGTTGAAGTCCACAGGACTTAAAGTCACCAAGGTTGAGAAACACTGGCCTAGCCAATATTTATGGGCTTCAACTCCCAGAATTCCCCAGCCAACACTTGTGGACTTCAACTCCCAGAATTCCCCAGCCAACATTTGCACTTGTGGACTTCAACTCCCAGAATTCCCATACTGGCATTTGTGGGAATTCTGGGAGTTGCAGTTCACACATCTTAAAACTTGTTTGAAGTTGAAGAATGTTGATCAAGAGAGAAGCAAATGGGTCCCACAATGTATTTTTTTTCCTGCCTTGAAATCCTTGTTTCGATGCTTTTGGTGTTTTTTAGGCCCATAATTTTAGTCCGAAGACGCACGCTTTTTCTCTACCGAGGGAAATCTCTCATGCTTCTCTGACTTCTGTTTCCTTCAAGATATTTTATTTTTTTTATTCCAGGCTGCGCTGGGCTCATCTGCTCTGCTCCGAGTGTTTTCCGCTACTGCTGGTTCCAATTTAATGATTTTCACTTAATGGCATATTGTAATTGTCCTGTTTTTTAAGCATATTAAAACTCTCGGTAAACAGGCAACATTGGGAGGCTAACATGCCCTCAAAAAGCAGGTTAGAAATCCATTAAATGGAATAATTGAAAAGATAATAATTGGGAGGTGTGGAAAGTGCTGGAGGACTGCATTGCATTCCCCTCATTAGCCTTGGGAAAAGCTTTGATGGATTTCAGAGATCTCGAGTTTTATCTTCTCAAAGCCTTTCTAGAAAAAGTCAAACTAGAGCAAGATTAGTCGCTGTAGATTGGAATTATGTTTATTTATTTCTATTCTGCCTTTGTTATTCTTACAGTAACTTAAGGTGGAAAACATATCCAACACACTTTCTCCTCCAGTTTTCCCCACCACAACAATCAGCTACTCAATCAGCCAGGTTTTGTGCCTCAGGTGGAACTAGAACTCATAGAAACCTGGTGATTGGCCCAAAGCCCCCTAGCCAGATTTCATGCCTATGGCAAGAACTAGAACTCACCGTCTCCTAGGGATTGGCCCGAAGCCACCCAACTGGTTGTCATGCCTAATGTGAGACTAGAACTCACTGTCCCCTGGTGATTGGCCTAAAGCCATTCAGCTGGCCTTTGTGCCTAAGGCAGGACTAGAACTCAAAGTCTCCTGGTAATTGGCCCAAAGTCACCCAACTGGCTTTCATGTCTAAGGTGGGACTAGAACTCACAGTCTCCTGGTAATTGGCCGAAAGTCACCCAACTGGCTTTCACTTCTAAGGTGGGACTAGAACTCACTGTCCCCTGGTGATTGGCCTAAAGCCATTCAGTTGGCCTTTGTGCCTAAGGCAGGACTAGAACTCGCTGTCCCCTGGTGATTGGCCTAAAGCCATTCAGTTGGCCTTTGTGCCTAAGGCAGGACTAGAACTCGCTGTCCCCTGGTGATTGGCCTAAAGCCATTCAGCTGGCCTTTGTGCCTAAGGCAGGACTAGAACTCACTGACACCTGGTGATTGGCCTAAAGCTGTGCTGGGCGACGGCTTGGTGCTCTCAGAGGGAGCTCCGTGTGCCACTTGTGGCACGCGTGCCATAGGTTCACCATCACAGGTCTAGTGGTTAAGACACCAGGTTAAAAAGTGCAAAACCGTGAGTTCAAATCCCGCCTTTGGCAAGAAAGCAGGCTGGGTGACTTTGGGCCAATCACCAGGAAACTGGGAGTTCTAGTCCCACCCTAGGCATGAAAGCTGGTTGGGTGACTTTGGGCCAATCAACAGGTGATTGGGAGTTCTAGTCCCGCCTTAGGCACGAAAGCTGGTTGGGTGACTTTGAGCCAATCACCAGGAGACTGGGAGTTCTAGTCCCGCCTTAGGCACGAAAGCTGGTTGGGTGACTTTGAGCCAATCACCAGGAGACTGGGAGTTCTGGTCCCACCTCAGGCATGAAAACCTGCTGGATGGCTTTGGGCCAGTCCCTCCCTCCCTCTCTCTCTCTCAGCCAAACCCACCTCACAGGATTGTTGTTATGGGGAAAATAGGAGGAGTGTATTTGATATGCTCCCCACCTTGCATTACTTATTTTAAAAATCTAACCAATCAATAAATGAACAAAGAGCTTTTCACAATCAGATCAGAATACAAGACATTGATTGATTGATTGATTGATTGACTGACTGACTGACTGTCTGTCAGTTATAACTACAGGCCATAAGGTATTTGAACCGGAGCAACTGAAAATATAATAACTAAGATATAGAATAATCGTTTTAAATTTCAAGGAGGCAGTTTTAAATTGAACATTGGGTAAAAAGAACTAATTCCAAACGAGCAATTTAGCACTTAAATAAACAGAGCCAATTTATACTCGCCAAACCAAGCTCAGAGAAAGCGTAAACGGCCCCGAGCTAGATAGGGCTGGACTATATGACCTCAAGGATCCCGTTCGCCTCTAAGATTCGGTGACTTTAGACCCCGGAACTGACACATCTGAGCAAGCTTACCTCCCTCTTCTCCCCCCCAACAACCACTCAGCTGCCCCACCTCTCTCTGTTTTTAAATACATAATTGCCAACCTCCCCCATTAACATATTTTGACGCTCTGCCTTTGAAATAAAGGTTCAGGTGAAGATTTGATTGCCTCCCGAGAGAGCATCTGCGGAAAGAAGAGGCAGAAGAGGTGAGTTCGAGGAGGCTAAGAATGCTTGACACCCGGGGTCAAGGCGACTGGCAGGATTCGAACAGGAAAGTGGCGCCAAAGTGACCCCTTTGAACTCACGGAAATCCTGAAGTGCAATTATCTTGGTGTGTGTGCTCGTGCGCACACGCTTTTCAGGTAAAAAAAAGGGGGGGGAACTCCCCGGCCTCCCCATGCATATCTTAGGAGATAAATCTATCTGGTATTATAGTCCCCGCAGTATAAAATAGATGTGGAGACTCTAGAAAGAGTGCAGAGAAAAGCAACAAAGAGGATGAGGGGACTGGAGGCTCAAACATACGATGAACGGTTGCAGGAACTGGACATGTCTAGTCTAGTGAAGAGAAGGACCAGAGGCAGGGCTGGGTTCCTGCCAGTTCTAACGTCTTCTATAGAAGAGGGTCCATAAATCTACCATTCCAGCTCCCTCCCTCCGCCAGTCCGCACATCATCAAGATGAAGAGCGAGAGCAGGAATTCTGGGAGTTGAAGTTCACAGGTCTTAAAGCTGTCAAGTGTGAACACCCCTGGGGTTTTTTTTTCTAAAGGGTTAGGGGTGCAAGGGTCTTGTAACTTGACAGCTTTCAGACTTGCACACTTCAATGCCAGAGTTCCTGAGCCGACATGACTGGAGGAGGAATTCTGGGAGTTGAAGTCCACAAGTCTTAAAGCTGTCAAGTTTGAACCCCCCTGGGGGTTTTTTTCTAAAGGGTTAGGGGTGCGAGGGTCTTGTAACTTGACAGCTTTAAGACTTACAGACTTCAATGCCAGAGTTTGTGAGCCAACATTTTGGTTGCTAAGCAAGAGTGTTGAGTTTCACCACATTTTACAAGTTGGCCATGCCCACCAAATCACATGGCTAGCAAGCCACTTCCACTTGGTCACCTGGCCAGCAAGTCACTCCCACCCAGTCAAATGGCCACTCCCACAAAGCAGGCCACACCTACAGAAGTTGTTCTAAAAATTTTTGAAACCCACCACTGATCAGGGGAGACAGGATAGCAGTCTTCCAATATTTGAGGGGCTGCCACAAAAAGGAAGGAGTCAAGCTATTTTCCAAGGCACCTGAAGATCCAGACAAAGAATAATGGATGGACTACCACTATAGGTAGTTGTTAGGTAAGCTCCCTGTTGGGAGAGCGAGTACGTTCAGAGAAGCGTTGTGAGAGTTGTGTTGGAGAACACGCAAACTAGCATACAGAGACACTGCAGTTGAAATAGGCTTTTACTTTCGTGGAAATAGATTTATCAGAGTCCATCAAACAATCCAAGTCATACACTGATAAGACAGTCAATCATCAGCGTCTCTCTGTAAAGGGATAATCCAAATAACATAGTCCATAATCATATAATCAGTTCAGAACTCAAGTTTGCTAGCAGTTGCAAGACTTACAATAGCTCACAGCACTCAGATCAGATCAGCCCAGCATCTAACGAACAGAGAGCTAACAGTCATTCTGGCTCCCTCTTATGGCTGATTGTGGAAACAGCAGCCAATCACATTTTACAGCATGATTTAAAGAAACAGGTACAACATTGTTACATGATTTATATATTGCCAACCCAACCATTAGAATTATATTCCTAACAGTAGTCTTCAACTTACGACCACAATAGGGATCCAGATTTCTGTTGCGATAAATCAAGCAGGGTCTCCTTTCCTATTTCCCCCCTCCCTCTTGCTTTTCTATGCCTTCCATCAAAGTCCCTATCTAACAAAATGAAATTCAATGTAGAGAAAAGTAAAGTCTTACACCTAGGCAAGAAAAATCAAAAGTACACATATAAACTGGGTGAAACCAGGATTAATAGCGGTGACTGTGAGAGGGATCGGGGAGTCTTAGTGGACAACCAGCTAAATAGGAGCCAGCTGTGTGCAGCGGCAGCCAAAAAAAGCCAATGCAATCCTAAATTGCATTAACAGGGAGATACAAACAACATCAAGTGGGATACTAATACCACTCTATAAAGCCTTAGTAAGACAACACCTAGAGTACTGCACCCAGATTTGCGCTAGGGGAGAACCTGCAGAGATTGGGGAAGTCAAAATGGGGCAAAGGGGTGCCTCGTGAGCCCCCCCCACCATGCCCCATGTTGGGCCTGGAAAGCCTCCCACACCTACCTGGAGGCCAAAACAGGGGGCGTGGGGTATGTGCAGGGAGGGCAGGGCACATTCACAGGGACGGGGTGCATGCACAGGGGGTGCCCACATTGCATTTTGGGGAATGGCGCATGCATTCGCACAAACTCTTGGGCCACTCAGCACCAAAAAGGTTAACCATCACTTGCTAGAGCAGGGGGTTGGACTAGAAGACCTCCAAGGTCCCTTCCAGCTCTGTTCTGATTCTGCTGGAAATCAGAAATTAACCCTAGTTTCCAGCCACCAATTCTAAAATCAGAGTCATGGGATTGTAAGATGCTACAAAGCGTTATATATGTGGGCCTACTGCCAAGCATCCGAACTGCGATCAGGTGATGGGGAGGACAGACAACGGTGGACATTGGAATCTTGACTCTGGGTCGTAAGTAGTGCTTGAGGGGTCCGTCATAACTTGGAACCTTCACAAAACCACCAGTTTTAAGCTGAGGTCTTTCTGAAGATCTACATCATTCATGCAATACACTCGATTAAAGTGTGAAGATTAAAACGAGAAGGGTCAGCAATCTGGAGAAAATGCAGATCCTGAATTCACACAAAACTCACCAGAGTTCTAGTCTCACTTTAGGCATGAAAGCTGATTGGGTGACTTAGCAATAGCAATAGCAGTAGACTTATATACTGCTTCATAGGCCTTTCAGGCCGCTCTAAGCGGTTTACAGAGAGTCAGCATATTGCCCCCAACAATCTGGGTCCTCATTTTACCCACCTCGGAAGGATGGAAGGCTGAGTCAACCCTGAGCCGGTGAGATTTGAACCGCTGACCTGCTGATCTAGCAGTAGCCTGCAGTGCTGCATTTAACCACTGCGCCACCTTGGCTCTGACTTTGGGCCAATCATCAGGAGACTGAGTTCTAGTCCCGCCTTAGACATGAAAGTCGGCTGGGTGACTGTGGGCCAATCACCAGGAGATGGTGAATTCTAGTCCCGCCTTAGACATGAAAGTCGGCTGGGTGACTTTGGGCCAATAACCAGGAGACGGCGAATTCTAGTCCCGCCTTAGACATAAAAGTCGGCTGGGAGACTTTGGGCCAATCACCAGGAGATGGTGAATTCTAGTCCCGCCTTAGACATGAAGGTCGGCTGGGAGACTTTGGGCCAATCACCAGGAGACAGCGAATTCTAGTCCCACTTGAGACATGAACATCAGCTGGATGACGTTGGGCCAATCACCAGGAGACGGAGAATTCTAGTCCCGCCTTAGACATGAAAGTCGGCTGGGTGACTTTGGGCCAATCACCAGGAGATGGTGAATTCTAGTCCCGCCTTAGACATGAAAGTCGGCTGGGTGACTTTGGGCCAATCACCAGGAGATGGTGAGTTCTAGTCCCGCTTTAGACATGAAAGTCGGCTGGGTGACGTTGGGCCAATCACCAGGAGATGGTGAATTCTAGTCCCTCCTTAGACATGAAGGTCGGCTGGATGATGTTGGGCCAATCACCAGGAGATGGTGAATTCTAGCCCCGCCTTAGACATGAAAGTCAGCTAGGTGACTTTGGGCCAATCACCAGGAGACGGTGAATCCTGGTCCCACCTTAGACATGAAAGCCGGTTGGGTAACCTTGAGCCAATACCCCGCTCTCCTCCCAACCTACCTCACAGGGCTGCTGTTGTGGGGAAATTATAAAAAAAGAATATTAGGTAAGTTCACCACTTTGGGTAGTTTATAAAAAATAATGATTAAGGCAAGATATTGATAAATAAATTGCAGGAAGCAGCCCTCATCTCATTCCAGAGTCTGCGAACTCTGCATAAATTCTGATAGCCGTTTTGCTGAAGCGAATCCCTGCATTGATACTCAAGTCACTGCCTTGTCATAATTACATTTTAATCTTTGCAGCTCTCCAGATGGGGATGATTTACAACATCTGGCCAAGGTGGAGGGAGGCTGGCCGCTGTAGATTAGTGCCCTTCAAAGGCCCACGGTCTGTCCTTTGCCAGGACACTTTCTTCACTATGGAATAGTATTCGTTAGAATTAAATGTTGACTTTCTTTATGGAGTACAGGTTGATGATTTTTGAGAGATTTGGAAAGTCCCGGGTGAGTCGCTCATAAACCTTCTGGCACTAAGGGAGGATTTGAACTCAGGTCTTCCCTATCCTAGTCCCGCCCATTACCCTTTTACTCCTGATTGGTTCCTGAGCTGCGAGGGAGGGACTGGCCCCAAATCAGCCAATGAAGCTCTTTCACTGAGGAAGGACTACAACACAGGTCTCCGAATTTCTGGTGCAGCCCCTCCCTCCGCTACATCCGATTGGCTCTTGGGTTGAACCAAAGTCCCTTGGAGGGCTTCCGTGACTGAACGGGATTAGAACTCGCTGCCTTCGCTGAGTTTTAGAGACGGATAGAGATAGAGTAATTGAGTGGTAAATCTTCAGGTTATGATGGCAATTGCCACCAGGAACTCTGTCACTAAGCAACACAGTCGTATAGTGTGACATGATGTGGCATGTCGCTTAACAATAGCAATTCTGGCCATTCTAGTGGCTGTTGTGTAGCAAGACTCACATGGGTCATTAAGCTACACCTGGAATATGCACTCAGTTTTGGTCACCACAATGTAAAAAAGATGTTAGCAAACCCCATGAAAGATTTGATCTCATCTGCCAATTATGTATTTAATTAGGGGACTGGAGGCTGAAACATATGAAGAACGGTTGCAGGAACTGGGTAGGTCTAGTTTAATGAAAAGAAGGACTAGGGGAGACATGATAGCAGTCTTCCAATATCTCAGGGGTTGCCACAAAGAAGAGGCACCTGGGGGATAGAAAAAGAAGCAATGGGTGGAAACTAATCAAGGAGAGAAGCAACTTAGAACTGAGGAGAAACTTCCTGACAGTGAGAACAATTAACCAGTGGAACAGAAGTTGACTCCAGAAGTTGTGAATGCCCCAACACTGGAAGTCTTTAAGAAGATGTTGGATAGCCATTTGTCTGAAGTGATGTAGGGTTTTCTGCCTAGGCAGGGGGTTGGACTAGAAGACCTCCAAGGTCCCTTCCAACTCTGCTATTCTATTCTATTCTATTCTATGTGAGGACTTCATGGGATTGCAACTTCCTGCAGGCTTCCCCATTGACTTTGCTCTTAAGAATGATGTCAAATGCCAATCAACCTAATTTGGACGACATTTTAGATTTATGGTGAGAATATACCGTCAACAAAGCAGATGTTGACACAGGTCAGTTTTGGGGTTTTGGAACTTCCTAGTTCCCGTTTAAAAATGAAGTCTTGATCTAGGTTAACTCATAAACCAGCATCTCTTCAAGGGCCTAAAAAGAAGCTATGAAGGAGGCTTACTTGAATTCAGGGGCCTTGGTACAAATAGTTATGGATTTACAATCATTTGTTTAGTGACAGTTCAAAGTCACTAAACCTTTCAGTCACCACTGAAAGACTTACAACTGGTCCTCATACTTACGGCCATTCCACCATCCCCAAAGCCGCATGATCAAAATTCAGGTGCTTGATTTTAGGATGGCTGCAGACTCCCGGGATCATGTGATCGCCATTTGAAGCCTTTCCCAGCCAACTCCCAACAACCAAAGTGAAGGGGGCAAAATCTGTATCCACTTAACATCCAGGTAGATTCACTTAACAACTACAGGGTTTCGTTTAACAACAGTGGCAAAAAAAGGCCGTAAAATCAGACACAACTCATTTAGCAACTGCTTAGCAATGGAAAGGCTGCACCCCCAATTGCGGTTGTAAGTCAAGGATTAGTCTGGGTCCAGGTGTGTCTTTTCCTGCTTTATGGTTTTGCATCTCGGTGGGCTGAATCCTGTTTCATCGTCAGGCCCTGTGCAGACTGCATCTCAGCAGGATCCAGTGGAGGTCAATCGTTCAAGAAATCAGGCCATGGTGGATCGATCCGACCGCATCGATGTGTTTCATTGAACATGCTTTACAAGCCAGAGAAAGAAAGAAAAGAAAAGAAAAGAAAAGGAAAGGAAAGGAAAGGAAAGAAGGAAGGAAGGAAGGAAGGAAGGAAGGAAGGAAGGAAGGAAGGAAGGAAGGAAGGAAGGAAGGAAGGAAGGAAGGAAGGAAGATATTTGATGCGGAAAGGCAGGAGGGATTTAGGATGGAAGGAAAGAGAAGAAAGAAAAAGGAAAGAAACAAAAGAAGGAAGGGAGAAAGAAAGAAAGAAAGAAAGAAAGAAAGAAAGAAAGAAAGAAAGAAAGGAGGGAGAGAGGAAGGAAGGAAAATATTTGATGCGAAAGGGCAGGAGGGATTAAGGATGGAAGGAAAGAAGAAAGAAAAAAGGAAAGAAAGAAATGAAGGAAGGAAGGAAAAAGAAAGAAGGGAGAGAGAGGAAGGAAGGAAAGAAGGAAAATATTTGATGCGGAAGGGCAGGAGGGATTTAGAATGGAAGGAAAGAGAAGAAAGAAAAAAGGAAAGAAACAAAAGAAGGAAGGAAGGAAAAAGAAAGAAAAAGAAAGAAAGGAGGGAGAGAGTGAAGGAAGGAAAATATTTGATGCAGAAGGGCAGGAGGGTTTAAGGATGGAAGGAAAGAGAAGAAAGAAAAAAGGAAAGAAACAAAAGAAGGAAGGAAGGAAAAAGAAAGAAAGAAAGAAAGAAAGAAAAAAGAGAGGGAAGGAAAATATTTGATGCAGAAGGGCAGGAGGGATTTAGGATGGAAGGAAAGAAGAAAGAAAAAAGGAAAGAAAGAAAAGATGGAAGGAAGGAAAAAGAAAGAAAGGAGAGAGAGAGAGGAAGGAAGGAAAAAGAAAGAAAGGAGAGAGAGAGAGGAAGGAAGGAAAAAGAAAGAAAGGAGAGAGAGAGGAAGGAAGGAAGGAAGAGAAAGAAAGACACACACACACACACCATTTTTGGCCTCCGTGGCCTCCTGCAGCACTCTGTGGGCTGAAAACCTGCCATGGGTGGGCTGCATGCAGCAGAGGCACCGTGGGCTGGTCCTTTGATATTTCTGGGCCGGCCCTGTGGGTCAGATCTAAGCACCCCACGGGCGCAGCCTGTGAGCCTTTAGTTTGACACCCCTGTACTAAGACCTTTTAGAGTGGTCTTAGTACCTCCCTTCATCTTGATTGTATCCTGGAGGAAGCTAGGCTCACCTGTAGGAAGTCAGCCCCCACCTCTCTCCTAGGAAAATGAGATATTTTAGGGAATATTAAAAGGGAAGAATATTTTCCCTAAAAGGGAGGCAGGAACTCAGCCTCCCCCCACCCCCACTTTGTCAATGGGCCATTAAGGCCTGGGCCAGTCTATTCTACATAACAAAGATCTACCTCCTTCAGGCAGAGCCATAGGAGGAATTGCCCAAAGCCCTTTCATTACATGATCACCCAGCGAGAGTCAACCAAGCTTGGGACTCTGGACATCCCACACAGTTGTCCCTGCGCATGGCCCCCATGGTAGTCTGACAACCAATCAGAATACAAGCTCAAATTCAAAAACCCAGAGAGGGCGTAAAACTGAGGCACTCTCAGCATCTCTTCCCTTCCCCCCCCAGGACCTCAAGCCATGTGGTCCTGTCCACCATTAAACCATCTTCCCAAACAGCCTCCATGATTCCAGTGTCTTCCTCCCCACTTGGAACTGAACCCAGATGGTGGGGACTTCCAACACACCCAACTGGAGTGAGATGGAGTTATGTCAGAGGCTGGGGCAGGGGTTCAAGTACTGTCATCAATCCCCCCCCCCTTCCTTTCCTACCTGAAATTCTCAAAATATCCCAAACACCTAATTTGTTACTTGTCCTTCGGAGGCTCCTTCCTTCCTTCCTTCCTTCCTTCCTTCCTTCCTCTTTCTTTCTTTCTTTCTCTCTCTCTCTCTCTCTCTTCCCCTTCCTTCCTT
Organism: Thamnophis sirtalis; assembly: GCF_051295495.1. Lineage (NCBI taxonomy): Eukaryota > Metazoa > Chordata > Lepidosauria > Squamata > Natricidae > Thamnophis > Thamnophis sirtalis. Next base: position 173,505,313 of record NW_028261381.1, on the reverse strand, counting down.
CCTTCCTTCCTTCTTTCTTTCTTTCTCTCTCTCTCTCTCTCTTCCCCTTCCTTCCTTCCTTCCTTCCTTCCTCTTTCTTTCTTTCTTTCTTTCTTTCTTTCTCTCTCTCTCTCTCTCTCCCCCTTCCTTCCTTCCTTCCTTCTTTCTTTCTTTCTTTCTTTCTTTCTTTCTTTCTTTCTTTCTTTCTTTCTTTCTTTCTTTCTTTCTTTCTTTCTTTCTTTCTTTCTTTCTTTCTTTCTTTCTACCTTTTTCGGGAAAATCACAGCCTGGGAGATTGCAGCTCACCGTTCTGGCTGTCCACTCTTTCTTTCCTTTCCCCCAATTCTCTCTGCTCAGCCCTCCCCCCCCCCCCCCAACCCTCCGTCACCCACCCCCACCCCCACCCACCCCAGCGGCTGTTATCTCGGCATGAAACCCAGAATTGAAGGCACGATTGACCCAGTAATTGTCTAAATCAACGTGGCTCTAATTTAGTGGAATACGGTTTGAGCTGCTAAAACGCAGCCCCCGCCGAGAAGGAGATGGAGGTAGCACCAGGGTTCCTGAAGGCCGGGAACATTTGCTTAAACGGCGTCGTCTGGCTGGAAGATGCCGGAAAGGCTACGACGTACCATGGGGAGAGCTTAACCCTCAGAGAGAGAGAGAGAGAGAGAGAGCGGGAGAGAAACTGGGTCACCGAGGAAGGAAAGCCACAAACCAGGATTTGCGGGGTGGGGGAGGAAGGAGCCATGATAGGGGTCTTCCAATTCCTGAAAGACTGCAGCAAAATACTGTTGGAAGAAATGTCCTTCTGGGTTCAGTTCCAAGTGGGGAGGAAGGCACTGGAAACATGGAGGCTGCTTGGAAAGATGGTTTAATGGTGGACAGGCCCACATGGTTTGCCGTCCTGTGCAAAAAAGCACATGGGTGAGAGACAGAGGTGGGTTCCTGCCAGTTCTAACCTCTTCTATAGAAGAGGTTCCACAAATCTACAGTGCCGTTTAGAACCGGTTCCAGCTCCCTCCCCCACGCCCGTCCGCACATCATCAAGATGAAGAGCGAGAGGAGGAATTCTGGGAGTTGAAGTCCACAAGTCTTAAAGCTGTCAAGTTTGAACACCCCTGGGTTTTTTTTTCCTAAAGGGTTAGGGGTGCAAGGATCTTGTAACTTGACAGCTTTAAGACTTGCATGCTTCAATGCCAGAGTTTCTGAGCCAATATGACTGGAGGAGGAATTCTGGGAGTTGAAGTCCACCAGTCTTAAAACTGTCAAGTTTGAACACCCCTGGGGTCTTTGTTTCTAAAGGGTTAGGGGTGGAAGGGTCTTGTAACTTGACAACTTTAAGACTTGCGTACTTCAAATGCCAGGGTTTCTGAGCCAACATTTTGGCTGCTAAGCAAGAGCGTTGTTAAGTGAGTTTCACCCAGTGGTGGGATTCAGCCAGTTCGCACCACTTCGGGAGAACCGGTTGTTAACTTTCTGAGCAGTTTGGTGAACTGGTTGTTGGAAGAAATCATTAGGGTAGAGAACTGGTTGTTAAATTATTTGAATCCCACCACTGGTTTCACCACATTTTACAAGTTGGCCATGCCCACTCAGTCACATGGCCATCAAGCCACTCCCACCCGGTCACATGGCCGGCAAGCCACTCCCACAAAGCAGGCCATACCTACAGAAAGAGGTCCTAAATTTTTTTGAAACCCACCACTGGTGAGAGAGATAGAGAGAGATTTGTTGGGCTTCGAATTTGAGCTTGTATTCTGATTCCCGTGGGGCCATGCATGACCAGCTCTATAGGCTGTCCTGAGTCCCAAACTTGGTTGCCTCTTGCTGGGTGATGATGTAACGAAAAGGGCTTTGGGATTCTTATTATGGCTCTGCCTGAAGGAGGTCGATCTTTGTTATGTAGAATTGACTGGCTCAAGCCTTAATGTTCTGTTGACAAAGGTGTGGGGGGCGTGGCGTGAGTTTCTGCCTCTCTTTTAGGGTGTAGGACCTTATCACCCAGCCCTCTTCCAGAAAAATGAAATATCCTAGGAAATATTGAAAGGGCAGAATATTTCTCTGGATGTGAAAAGGAAGAAACATGTTTTAAAAGACAGAATAGCTGCCTGCAGCTTCCTGCCCATCTCCCTTCGTCAATGAGCCATTAAAGCCTGAGCTAGTCCACTTTACATAATAAAGAGTTCTCCCCTTCAGCTCCAGAGTGATGGGATTAAGGCATGATAATATTGGCCCTTTACCCAACTCGCCACATGGCATCTGAGAACTCAACCAAACCTGGATTCAAAACGCAGCCTAGAGAGTTGCCCCTGCATGGGCCCATGGGAGTCTGACAACCAATCAGAACACAAGATCAAGATCAAAGGCCAGAGAGGGCATAAAACCAGGGACTCAGCATCTCAGCCCTCCCTTCCCTTCTCTTCTCCACCAACATTGAAGCATGTGATCACCTTTTCTGTTCAGGACTCAAGCCATGTGACCCTGTCCACCATTAAAACCATCTTTCCAAGCAGCCTCCATGTCTCCAGTTTCTTTTTCCCCACTTGGAGCTGAACCCAGAAGGACATTTCTTCCAACAAGGGGAAATATTCTTCCTTTCTAATATTTCCTAAAATATCTCATTTTCCTAGGAGAGGGGTGGGGGGCGACTTCCTACAAGACAGAAAATAGGCAATCCTCAATTTAGGACTGTGACTGAGCCCAACATTTATGCTGCTAAGTGAGAAAATGTAGACTTAGAGTAACTTTATTGTCGCTTTGAATGTACAGCGATGAGTGGACTGGAGGCTGCAACAGATAAAGAACGGTTGCTGGAATGGGGATGTCTAGTCTGATGAAAAGAAGGACCAGGGGAGACATGATAGCCGTGTTCCAATATTTGAGGGGCTGCCACAAAGAAGAGGGGGGCAAGCTATTCTCCAAAGCACCTGAAGGCAGGACAAGAAGCAATGGATGGAAACTAGCTCAAGAGAGAAACAACCTGGAACTAAGGAGAAATTTCCTAACAGACCAATTAACCAGTGGAACAACTTGCCTTCGGGAGTTATGGATGCTCCAACACTGGACGTTTTAAAGAAAAGATTGGATATCCATTTGTCTGAAGTAGTGTAGGATTTCCTGCCTAAGCAGGGGGTTGGACTAGAAGATCTCCAAGGTCCTTTCCAACTCTGCTATTCTATTCTATTCCATTCCATTCTATCATTATTCCTTATTCCTATGCCTGATTCCATTCCATTCCATTATTCCTTATTCCTTATTCCTTATTCCTTATTCCAATTCTATTCCATTCTATTCCATTCTATTCCATTCCATTCTATTATTATTCCTTATTCCTATTCCTTGTTTCCATTCCATTATTATTTCTTATTCCTATTCTATTCTATTCCATTCCATCATTATTCCTTATTCCTATTCCTGATTCCATTCCATTCCATTATTCCTTATTCCTTATTCCTTATTCCAATTCTATTCTATTCCATTCTATTCCATTCTATTATTATTCCTTATTCCTATTCTATTCCATTCCATCATTATTCCTTATTCCTATTCCTGATTCCATTCCATTCCATTATTCCTTATTCCTTATTCCAATTCTATTCTATTCCATTCCATTCCATTCTATTATTATTCCTTATTCCTATTCTATTCTATTCCATTCCATCATTATTCCTTATTCCTATTCCTGATTCCATTCCATTATTCCTTATTCCTTATTCCAAATCTATTCTATTCCATCTATCCATTCTTTATTATTCCTTATTCCTATTCCTTGTTTCCATACCAATTATTATTTCTTATTCCTATTCTATTCTATTCTATTCCATTCCATCATTATTTATTCCAATTCTATTCTATTCCATTCTATTCCATTCTATTATTATTCCTTATTCCTATTCTATTCTATTCCATTCCATCATTATTCCTTATTCCTATTCCTGATTCCATTCCATTCCATTATTCCTTATTCCTTATTCCAAATCTATTCTATTCCATTCTATTCCATTCCATTCCATTATTATTCCTTATTCCTATTCCTTGTTTCCATACCATTATATTTCTTATTCCTATTCTATTCTATTCTATTCCATTCCATCATTATTCCTTATTCCTATTCCTGATTCCATTCCATTCCATTATTCCTTATTCCTTATTTCTTATTCCAATTCTATTCTATTCCATTCTATTCCATTCTATTATTATTCCTTATTCCTATTCTATTCTATTCCATTCCATCATTATTCCTTATTCCTATTCCTGATTCCATTCCATTCCATTATTCCTTATTCCTTATTCCAAATCTATTCTATTCCATTCTATTCCATTCCATTCCATTATTATTCCTTATTCCTATTCCTTGTTTCCATACCATTATTATTTCTTATTCCTATTCTATTCTATTCTATTCCATTCCATCATTATTCCTTATTCCTATTCCTGATTCCATTCCATTCCATTATTCCTTATTCCTTATTCCAATTCTATTCTATTCCATTCTATTCCATTCTATTATTATTCCTTATTCCTTATTCTATTCCATTCCATTCCGTTCCATCCTATCATTATGCCTTATTCTATGTTATTCTATTCTTACTCTACTCTATTCCATTCCACATGAAAATGAAATTTCATTGCATTCAGCTCCCAAAGGGTCATCCTCTCCAATATACCCTGCACGGGGAATGCTGTAAAAGAATGCTGTAAGTGTGAAATGTGGTCACAAGACACTTTTTTCAGTGCCCTTGTAACTACGAACGGTCGCTAAGCGAACTGTTGCAACTCAAGGACTACCTGTAGCACAGTTGGGAGGGACCTTGGAGGTCTTCCAGTCCAAACCACTGCTCGAGCAGCAGACCCTACCCCATTTCAGACAAATGCTTGTCTGAGCTCCAGTCCAAACCACTGCTCGAGCAGCAGACCCTACCCCATTTCAGACAAATGCTTGTCTGAGCTCTTCTTAAAAACCTCCAATGTTGGAGCAGCAGCCACAACTTCTGTCCAAATGCTGCAACAGTCATAAGTGTGAAAAACTGTTGGAAGTTACGGCAGCACTGGAAAAAAGTGACTTATGACCATTTTTCACACTTAACGACCGTTGCAGCATCCCGGTGGTCACGTGAACAGAACTCAGGTCCTTGGCAACCGACTCATATTTATGACGATTGCAGTGTCCTGGGGTCACGGGATCCCCTTTTGCGACCTTCGGAAGCTAAGTCAGTGGGGAAGCCAGATTCACTTAACGACCGTGTTGCTAACTCAACAAGTGCAGTGACTCACTTAATAACTGTGACAAGGTCATAAATTGGAGCAAAACTCAACAACCGCCTTGTTAGCAATGGAAATCTTGAGCTCAGTTGTGGTCATAAGTCGAGGACTAGCAACCTTCGGGGACTGAAAAATACAGAGACAAAGAGAAGCTTGGTTTAGTGATGAAGGCACCAGGCTAGAAACCGGAAGACAGGGAGTTCTAGTATTGCCTCAGGGCCCAGAGATGGCTGGATGACTTTGGGCCAATCACTAGGAGATGGGTGGGACTAGAACTCACCGTCTCCTGGTGATTGGCCCCAAGTCACCCAGCTGGCTTTCATGCCTAAGGCAGGATTAGAACTCACTGTCTCCTGGTGATTGGCCAAAGTCACCCAGCTAGCTTTCTTGCCTATGGCAGAACTAGAACTCCCAGTCTCCTGGGCCAATCAAAGTCACCCAGCTGTTTTTAAATGCCTAAGGCAGGATAACAACTCACCATCTCGTGGTGATTAGCCCAGCTGGCTGTCTTATCTATGGCAGAACTAGAACTCCCAGTCTCCTGGTGATTGGCCCCAAGTCACCCAGCTGGTTTTATATGCCTAAGGCAGGACTAGAACTCACTGTCTCCTGGTGATTGGCCCCAAGTCACCCAGCCGGCTTTCTTGCCTATGGCAGAACTAGAACTCACTGTCTCCTGGTGATTGGCCCAAAGTCACCCAGCCGGCTTTCTTGCCTATAGCAGAACTAGAACTCCCAGTCTCCTGGTGATTGGCCCCAAGTCACCCAGCTGGTTTTATATGCCTAAGGCAGGACTAGAACTCACTGTCTCCTGGTGATTGACCCAAAGTCATCCAGCTGGCTTTCTTGCCTATAGCAGAACTAGAACTCCCAGTCTCCTGGTGATTGGCCCCAAGTCACCCAGCTGGTTTTATATGCCTAAGACAGGACTAGAACTCACTGTCTCCTGGTGATTGGCCCAAAGTCACCCAGCCGGCTTTCTTGCCTATGGCAGAACTAGAACTCCCAGTCTCCTGGTGATTGGCCCCAAGTCACCCAGCTGGTTTTATATGCCTAAGGCAGGACTAGAACTCACTGTCTCCTGGTGATTGGCCCAAAGTCACCCAGCCGGCTTTCTTGCCTATGGCAGAACTAGAACTCCCAGTCTCCTGTTGATTGGCAAAAGTCCCCAAGCCAGCATGGGTCATGTGTATGTTTCCAGTAGATTTCTTGGTGAAATCCAAAGTGTTGTTTTTAACCTCGAAAGTCCGACATGGTTTAGAAGCTTGAAATGTAGTACAGAACATTGTTTTGGCTAGCTTTTTCCAGAAACCACATCAACTCCTTCCTCGTTCCTCTCTTCCAGACTCTGTTGTAACTGGAGGACTTCCAGAATTTATTGGATGACTTGGATGAATCTCATCGTGTCTTACGTCTGTGCCTCTCCATCTTATTTATTTTGATTTTCGCCCTAATTCCGGTTAATGATGTTTCTCCTTACCGTGCTTTCATTCCTCTGGTGTATGTTTATTTTCGTTAAGCACTAGGAGAGGATGATGGCCAAATAGCACTTTGCCAGTTTAATAAATAAATGATAACTAAATAGGTATCCTAAATAATCTACCTTTTAAAGCTTCAGAGGATTATTTTCTTGGAAGGAGCCTTACCTATCTTCTATCCAAAACAGCCATACACTGACTTTATTTATTAGATTAGATTTTTATGTTATTTTTTAATTACTTCCTAAGAATCTCAAGGTGGTGATTATACATAATACTCTTTCCTCATCCTATTTTCCCCACCACAACCTTGTGAAGTGGCTTGAACTGTCTGACTGGCCTAAAGTCCCCTCAGCTGGTTCTCATGCCTAAAGTGGGACTAGAACTCACCGTCTCCTGGTCATTGGCCCAAAGTCACCCAGTCAGCTTTCATGCCCAAGGTAGAACTAGAACTCACTACCTCCTGGTGAGTGGCCCAATGCCAATCAGCTAGCTTTCATGCCCAAGGTAGAACTAGAACTCCCTACCTCCTGGTGAGTGGCCCAATGCCAATCAGCCAGCTTTCATGTCCAAGGTAGAACTAGAACTCCCTATCTCCTGGTGAGTGGCCCAATGCCAATCAGCCAGCTTTCATGTCCAAGGTAGAACTAGAACTCCCTATATCCTGGTGAGTGGCCCAATGCCAATCAGCCAGCTTTCATGTCCAAGGTAGAACTAGAACTCCCTATCTCCTGGTGAGTGGCCCAATGCCAATCAGCTAGCTTTCATGTCCAAGGTAGAACTAGAACTCCCTATCTCCTGGTGAGTGGCCCAATGCCAATCAGCTAGCTTTCATGTCCAAGGTAGAACTAGAACTCCCTATCTCCTGGTGAGTGGCCCAATGCCAATCAGCCAGCTTTCATGTCCAAGGTAGAACTAGAACTCCCTATATCCTGGTGAGTGGCCCAATGCCAATCAGCCAGCTTTCATGTCCAAGGTAGAACTAGAACTCCCTATCTCCTGGTGAGTGGCCCAATGCCAATCAGCTAGCTTTCATGTCCAAGGTAGAACTAGAACTCCCTATCTCCTGGTGAGTGGCCCAATGCCAATCAGCTAGCTTTCATGTCCAAGGTAGAACTAGAACTCCCTATCTCCTGGTGAGTGGCCCAATGCCAATCAGCTAGCTTTCATGCCCAAGATAGAACTAGAACTCCCTATCTCCTGGTGAGTGGCCCAATGCCAATCAGCCAGCTTTCATGTCCAAGGTAGAACTAGAACTCCCTATCTCCTGGTGAGTGGCCCAATGCCAAACAGTTAGCTTTCATGTCCAAGGTAGAACTAGAACTCCCTATCTCCTGGTGAATGGCCCAATGCCAATCAGCTAGCTTTCATGTCCAAGGTAGAACTAGAACTCCCTATCTCCTGGTGAATGGCCCAATGCCAATCAGCCAGCTTTCATGTCCAAGGTAGAACTAGAACTCCCTATCTCCTGGTGAGTGGCCCAATGCCAATCAGCTAGCTTTCATGTCCAAGGTAGAACTAGAACTCCCTATCTCCTGGTGAATGGCCCAATGCCAATCAGCCAGCTTTCATGCCCAAGGTAGAACTAGAACTCCCTATCTCCTGGTGAGTGGCCCAATGCCAATCAGCCAGCTTTCATGTCCAAGGTAGAACTAGAACTCCCTATCTCCTGGTGAGTGGCCCAATGCCAATCAGCTAGCTTTCATGTCCAAGGTAGAACTAGAACTCCCTATCTCCTGGTGAATGGCCCAATGCCAAACAGTTAGCTTTCATGTCCAAGGTAGAACTAGAACTCCCTATCTCCTGGTGAATGGCCCAATGCCAAACAGTTAGCTTTCATGTCCAAGGTAGAACTAGAACTCCCTATCTCCTGGTGAGTGGCCCAATGCCAATCAGCCAGCTTTCATGTCCAAGGTAGAACTAGAACTCCCTATCTCCTGGTGAGTGGCCCAATGCCAATCAGCTAGCTTTCATGTCCAAGGTAGAACTAGAACTCCCTATCTCCTGGTGAATGGCCCAATGCCAATCAGCCAGCTTTCATGTCCAAGGTAGAACTAGAACTCCCTATCTCCTGGTGAGTGGCCCAATGCCAATCAGCTAGCTTTCATGTCCAAGGTAGAACTAGAACTCCCTATCTCCTGGTGAATGGCCCAATGCCAATCAGCCAGCTTTCATGCCCAAGGTAGAACTAGAACTCCCTATCTCCTGGTGAGTGGCCCAATGCCAAACAGTTAGCTTTCATGCCTAAGGTAGAACTAGAACTCCCTATCTCCTGGTGAGTGGCCCAATGCCAATCAGCCAGCTTTCATGTCCAAGGTAGAACTAGAACTCCCTATCTCCTGGTGAGTGGCCCAATGCCAATCAGCTAGCTTTCATGTCCAAGGTAGAACTAGAACTCCCTATCTCCTGGTGAGTGGCCCAATGCCAATCAGCCAGCTTTCATGTCCAAGGTAGAACTAGAACTCCCTATCTCCTGGTGAGTGGCCCAATGCCAATCAGCCAGCTTTCATGCCCAAGGTAGAACTAGAACTCCCTATCTCCTGGTGAGTGGCCCAATGCCAATCAGCCAGCTTTCATGTCCAAGGTAGAACTAGAACTCCCTATCTCCTGGTGAGTGGCCCAATGCCAATCAGCCAGCTTTCATGTCCAAGGTAGAACTAGAACTCCCTATCTCCTGGTGAATGGCCCAATGCCAATCAGCCAGCTTTCATGTCCAAGGTAGAACTAGAACTCCCTATCTCCTGGTGAATGGCCCAATGCCAAACAGTTAGCTTTCATGTCCAAGGTAGAACTAGAACTCCCTATCTCCTGGTGAATGGCCCAATGCCAATCAGCTAGCTTTCATGTCCAAGGTAGAACTAGAACTCCCTATCTCCTGGTGAATGGCCCAATGCCAATCAGCCAGCTTTCATGTCCAAGGTAGAACTAGAACTCCCTATCTCCTGGTGAGTGGCCCAATGCCAATCAGCTAGCTTTCATGTCCAAGGTAGAACTAGAACTCCCTATCTCCTGGTGAATGGCCCAATGCCAATCAGCCAGCTTTCATGCCCAAGGTAGAACTAGAACTCCCTATCTCCTGGTGAGTGGCCCAATGCCAAACAGTTAGCTTTCATGCCTAAGGTAGAACTAGAACTCCCTATCTCCTGGTGAGTGGCCCAATGCCAATCAGCCAGCTTTCATGTCCAAGGTAGAACTAGAACTCCCTATCTCCTGGTGAGTGGCCCAATGCCAATCAGCTAGCTTTCATGTCCAAGGTAGAACTAGAACTCCCTATCTCCTGGTGAGTGGCCCAATGCCAATCAGCCAGCTTTCATGTCCAAGGTAGAACTAGAACTCCCTATCTCCTGGTGAGTGGCCCAATGCCAATCAGCCAGCTTTCATGCCCAAGGTAGAACTAGAACTCCCTATCTCCTGGTGAGTGGCCCAATGCCAATCAGCCAGCTTTCATGTCCAAGGTAGAACTAGAACTCCCTATCTCCTGGTGAGTGGCCCAATGCCAATCAGCTAGCTTTCATGTCCAAGGTAGAACTAGAACTCCCTATCTCCTGGTGAATGGCCCAATGCCAAACAGTTAGCTTTCATGTCCAAGGTAGAACTAGAACTCCCTATCTCCTGGTGAATGGCCCAATGCCAATCAGCTAGCTTTCATGTCCAAGGTAGAACTAGAACTCCCTATCTCCTGGTGAATGGCCCAATGCCAATCAGCCAGCTTTCATGTCCAAGGTAGAACTAGAACTCCCTATCTCCTGGTGAATGGCCCAATGCCAAACAGTTAGCTTTCATGCCTAAGGTAGAACTAGAACTCCCTATCTCCTGGTGAGTGGCCCAATGCCAATCAGCTAGCTTTCATGTCCAAGGTAGAACTAGAACTCCCTATCTCCTGGTGAATGGCCCAATGCCAATCAGCCAGCTTTCATGCCCAAGGTAGAACTAGAACTCCCTATCTCCTGGTGAGTGGCCCAATGCCAAACAGTTAGCTTTCATGCCTAAGGTAGAACTAGAACTCCCTATCTCCTGGTGAGTGGCCCAATGCCAATCAGCTAGCTTTCATGTCCAAGGTAGAACTAGAACTCCCTATCTCCTGGTGAGTGGCCCAATGCCAAACAGTTAGCTTTCATGCCTAAGGTAGAACTAGAACTCCCTATCTCCTGGTGAGTGGCCCAATGCCAATCAGCTAGCTTTCATGCCCAAGGTAGAACTAGAACTCCCTATCTCCTGGTGAGTGGCCCAATGCCAATCAGCCAGCTTTCATGCCCAAGGTAGAACTAGAACTCCCTATCTCCTGGTGAGTGGCCCAATGCCAATCAGCCAGCTTTCATGCCTAAGGTAGAACTAGAACTCCCTATCTCCTGGTGAGTGGCCCAATGCCAATCAGCCAGCTTTCATGCCCAAGGTAGAACTAGAACTCCCTATCTCCTGGTGAGTGGCCCAATGCCAATCAGCCAGCTTTCATGCCCAAGGTAGAACTAGAACTCCCTATCTCCTGGTGAGTGGCCCAATGCCAATCAGCCAGCTTTCATGCCTAAGGTAGAACTAGAACTCCCTACCTCCTGGTGAGTGGCCCAATGCCAATCAGCCAGCTTTCATGCCCAAGGTAGAACTAGAACTCCCTATCTCCTGGTGAGTGGCCCAATGCCAAACAGTTAGCTTTCATGCCTAAGGTAGAACTAGAACTCCCTATCTCCTGGTGAGTGGCCCAATGCCAATCAGCTAGCTTTCATGTCCAAGGTAGAACTAGAACTCCCTATCTCCTGGTGAGTGGCCCAATGCCAAACAGTTAGCTTTCATGTCCAAGGTAGAACTAGAACTCCCTATCTCCTGGTGAGTGGCCCAATGCCAAACAGTTAGCTTTCATGCCCAAGGTAGAACTAGAACTCCCTATCTCCTGGTGAGTGGCCCAATGCCAATCAGCTAGCTTTCATGTCCAAGGTAGAACTAGAACTCCCTATCTCCTGGTGAGTGGCCCAATGCCAATCAGTTAGCTTTCATGTCCAAGGTAGAACTAGAACTCCCTATCTCCTGGTGAGTGGCCCAATGCCAATCAGTTAGCTTTCATGTCCAAGGTAGAACCAGAACTCCCTATCTCCTGGTGAGTGGCCCAATGCCAATCAGTTAGCTTTCATGTCCAAGGTAGAACTAGAACTCCCTACCTCCTGGTGAGTGGCCCAATGCCAATCAGTTAGCTTTCATGTCCAAGGTAGAACTAGAACTCCCTACCTCCTGGTGAGTGGCCCAATGCCAATCAGTTAGCTTTCATGTCCAAGGTAGAACTAGAACTCCCTACCTCCTGGTGAGTGGCCCAATGCCAATCAGCCAGCTTTCATGTCCAAGGTAGAACTAGAACTCCCTATCTCCTGGTGAGTGGCCCAATGCCAATCAGCCAGCTTTCATGTCCAAGGTAGAACTAGAACTCCCTACCTCCTGGTGAGTGGCCCAATGCCAATCAGTTAGCTTTCATGTCCAAGGTAGAACTAGAACTCCCTACCTCCTGGTGAGTGGCCCAATGCCAATCAGTTAGCTTTCATGTCCAAGGTAGAACTAGAACTCCCTATCTCCTGGTGAGTGGCCCAATGCCAATCAGCTAGCTTTCATGTCCAAGGTAGAACTAGAACTCCCCATCTCCTGGTGAGTTGCCCAATGCCAATCAGTTAGCTTTCATGTCCAAGGTAGAACCAGAACTCCCTACCTCCTGGTGAGTGGCCCAATGCCAATCAGCCAGCTTTCATGTCCAAGGTAGAACTAGAACTCCCTACCTCCTGGTGAGTGGCCCAATGCCAATCAGTTAGCTTTCATGTCCAAGGTAGAACTAGAACTCCCTACCTCCTGGTGAGTGGCCCAATGCCAATCCGTTAGCTTTCATGCCCAAGGTAGAACTAGAACTCCCTATCTCCTGGTGAGTGGCCCAATGCCAATCAGCTAGCTTTCATGTCCAAGGTAGAACTAGAACTCCCCATCTCCTGGTGAGTTGCCCAATGCCAAACAGTTAGCTTTCATGTCCAAGGTAGAACTAGAACTCCCTATCTCCTGGTGAGTGGCCCAATGCCAATCAGCTAGCTTTCATGTCCAAGGTAGAACTAGAACTCCCCATCTCCTGGTGAGTTGCCCAATGCCAATCAGTTAGCTTTCATGTCCAAGGTAGAACCAGAACTCCCTATCTCCTGGTGAGTTGCCCAATGCCAATCAGTTAGCTTTCATGTCCAAGGTAGAACTAGAACTCCCTATCTCCTGGTGAGTGGCCCAATGCCAATCAGTTAGCTTTCATGTCCAAGGTAGAACCAGAACTCCCTACCTCCTGGTGAGTGGCCCAATGCCAATCAGCCAGCTTTCATGTCCAAGGTAGAACTAGAACTCCCTATCTCCTGGTGAGTGGCCCAATGCCAATCAGTTAGCTTTCATGTCCAAGGTAGAACCAGAACTCCCTATCTCCTGGTGAGTGGCCCAATGCCAATCAGTTAGCTTTCATGTCCAAGGTAGAACTAGAACTCCCTATCTCCTGGTGAGTGGCCCAATGCCAATCAGTTAGCTTTCATGTCCAAGGTAGAACTAGAGCTCCCTATCTCCTGGTGAGTGGCCCAATGCCAATCAGTTAGCTTTCATGTCCAAGGTAGAACTAGAACTCCCTACCTCCTGGTGAGTGGCCCAATGCCAATCAGTTAGCTTTCATGTCCAAGGTAGAACTAGAACTCCCTACCTCCTGGTGAGTGGCCCAATGCCAATCCGTTAGCTTTCATGCCCAAGGTAGAACTAGAACTCCCTATCTCCTGGTGAGTGGCCCAATGCCAATCAGTTAGCTTTCATGTCCAAGGTAGAACCAGAACTCCCTACCTCCTGGTGAGTGGCCCAATGCCAATCAGCCAGCTTTCATGTCCAAGGTAGAACTAGAACTCCCTATCTCCTGGTGAGTGGCCCAATGCCAATCAGTTAGCTTTCATGTCCAAGGTAGAACTAGAACTCCCTATCTCCTGGTGAGTGGCCCAATGCCAATCAGCCAGCTTTCATGTCCAAGGTAGAACTAGAACTCCCTATCTCCTGGTGAGTGGCCCAATGCCAATCAGTTAGCTTTCATGTCCAAGGTAGAACTAGAGCTCCCTATCTCCTGGTGAGTGGCCCAATGCCAATCAGTTAGCTTTCATGTCCAAGGTAGAACTAGAACTCCCTACCTCCTGGTGAGTGGCCCAATGCCAATCAGTTAGCTTTCATGTCCAAGGTAGAACTAGAACTCCCTACCTCCTGGTGAGTGGCCCAATGCCAATCCGTTAGCTTTCATGCCCAAGGTAGAACTAGAACTCCCTATCTCCTGGTGAGTGGCCCAATGCCAATCAGTTAGCTTTCATGTCCAAGGTAGAACCAGAACTCCCTACCTCCTGGTGAGTGGCCCAATGCCAATCAGCCAGCTTTCATGTCCAAGGTAGAACTAGAACTCCCTATCTCCTGGTGAGTGGCCCAATGCCAATCAGTTAGCTTTCATGTCCAAGGTAGAACTAGAACTCCCTATCTCCTGGTGAGTGGCCCAATGCCAATCAGCCAGCTTTCATGTCCAAGGTAGAACTAGAGCTCCCTATCTCCTGGTGAGTGGCCCAATGCCAATCAGCCAGCTTTCATGTCCAAGGTAGAACTAGAACTCCCTACCTCGTGGTGAGTGGCCCAATGCCAATCAGTTAGCTTTCATGTCCAAGGTAGAACTAGAACTCCCTACCTCCTGGTGAGTGGCCCAATGCCAATCAGTTAGCTTTCATGTCCAAGGTAGAACTAGAACTCCCTACCTCCTGGTGAGTGGCCCAATGCCAATCCGTTAGCTTTCATGCCCAAGGTAGAACTAGAACTCCCTATCTCCTGGTGAGTGGCCCAATGCCAATCAGCTAGCTTTCATGTCCAAGGTAGAACTAGAACTCCCTATCTCCTGGTGAGTGGCCCAATGCCAATCAGCCAGCTTTCATGTCCAAGGTAGAACTAGAACTCCCTATCTCCTGGTGAGTGGCCCAATGCCAATCAGTTAGCTTTCATGTCCAAGGTAGAACCAGAACTCCCTATCTCCTGGTGAGTGGCCCAATGCCAATCAGTTAGCTTTCATGTCCAAGGTAGAACTAGAGCTCCCTATCTCCTGGTGAGTGGCCCAATGCCAATCAGCCAGCTTTCATGTCCAAGGTAGAACTAGAACTCCCTATCTCCTGGTGAGTGGCCCAATGCCAATCAGTTAGCTTTCATGTCCAAGGTAGAACTAGAACTCCCTACCTCCTGGTGAGTGGCCCAATGCCAATCAGTTAGCTTTCATGTCCAAGGTAGAACTAGAACTCCCTATCTCCTGGTGAGTGGCCCAATGCCAATCAGCTAGCTTTCATGTCCAAGGTAGAACTAGAACTCCCCATCTCCTGGTGAGTTGCCCAATGCCAATCAGTTAGCTTTCATGTCCAAGGTAGAACCAGAACTCCCTACCTCCTGGTGAGTGGCCCAATGCCAATCAGCCAGCTTTCATGTCCAAGGTAGAACTAGAACTCCCTACCTCCTGGTGAGTGGCCCAATGCCAATCAGTTAGCTTTCATGTCCAAGGTAGAACTAGAACTCCCTACCTCCTGGTGAGTGGCCCAATGCCAATCCGTTAGCTTTCATGCCCAAGGTAGAACTAGAACTCCCTATCTCCTGGTGAGTGGCCCAATGCCAATCAGCTAGCTTTCATGTCCAAGGTAGAACTAGAACTCCCCATCTCCTGGTGAGTTGCCCAATGCCAAACAGTTAGCTTTCATGTCCAAGGTAGAACTAGAACTCCCTATCTCCTGGTGAGTGGCCCAATGCCAATCAGCTAGCTTTCATGTCCAAGGTAGAACTAGAACTCCCCATCTCCTGGTGAGTTGCCCAATGCCAATCAGTTAGCTTTCATGTCCAAGGTAGAACTAGAACTCCCTATCTCCTGGTGAGTGGCCCAATGCCAATCAGTTAGCTTTCATGTCCAAGGTAGAACTAGAACTCCCCATCTCCTGGTGAGTTGCCCAATGCCAATCAGTTAGCTTTCATGTCCAAGGTAGAACTAGAACTCCCTATCTCCTGGTGAGTGGCCCAATGCCAATCAGCTAGCTTTCATGTCCAAGGTAGAACTAGAACTCCCCATCTCCTGGTGAGTTGCCCAATGCCAAACAGTTAGCTTTCATGTCCAAGGTAGAACTAGAACTCCCTATCTCCTGGTGAGTGGCCCAATGCCAATCAGCTAGCTTTCATGTCCAAGGTAGAACTAGAACTCCCCATCTCCTGGTGAGTTGCCCAATGCCAATCAGTTAGCTTTCATGTCCAAGGTAGAACCAGAACTCCCTATCTCCTGGTGAGTGGCCCAATGCCAATCAGCTAGCTTTCATGTCCAAGGTAGAACTAGAACTCCCCATCTCCTGGTGAGTTGCCCAATGCCAATCAGTTAGCTTTCATGTCCAAGGTAGAACTAGAACTCCCTATCTCCTGGTGAGTGGCCCAATGCCAATCAGTTAGCTTTCATGTCCAAGGTAGAACCAGAACTCCCTATCTCCTGGTGAGTTGCCCAATGCCAATCAGTTAGCTTTCATGTCCAAGGTAGAACTAGAACTCCCCATCTCCTGGTGAGTGGCCCAATGCCAATCAGTTAGCTTTCATGTCCAAGGTAGAACCAGAACTCCCTATCTCCTGGTGAGTTGCCCAATGCCAATCAGTTAGCTTTCATGTCCAAGGTAGAACTAGAACTCCCTATCTCCTGGTGAGTGGCCCAATGCCAATCAGCCAGCTTTCATGTCCAAGGTAGAACTAGAACTCCCTATCTCCTGGTGAGTGGCCCAATGCCAATCAGCTAGCTTTCATGTCCAAGGTAGAACTAGAACTCCCTATCTCCTGGTGAGTTGCCCAATGCCAATCAGCCAGCTTTCATGTCCAAGGTAGAACTAGAACTCCCTATCTCCTGGTGAGTGGCCCAATGCCAATCAGCCAGCTTTCATGTCCAAGGTAGAACTAGAACTCCCTATCTCCTGGTGAGTGGCCCAATGCCAATCAGTTAGCTTTCATGTCCAAGGTAGAACTAGAGCTCCCTATCTCCTGGTGAGTGGCCCAATGCCAATCAGCCAGCTTTCATGTCCAAGGTAGAACTAGAACTCCCTACCTCCTGGTGAGTGGCCCAATGCCAATCAGTTAGCTTTCATGTCCAAGGTAGAACTAGAACTCCCTATCTCCTGGTGAGTGGCCCAATGCCAATCAGCTAGCTTTCATGTCCAAGGTAGAACTAGAACTCCCTATCTCCTGGTGAGTGGCCCAATGCCAATCAGCCAGCTTTCGTGTCCAAGGTAGAACTAGAACTCCCTATCTCCTGGTGAGTGGCCCAATGCCAAACAGTTAGCTTTCATGCCCAAGGTAGAACTAGAACTCCCTATCTCCTGGAAATGGCCCAATGCCAAACAGTTAGCTTTCGTGCCCAAGGTAGAACTAGAACTCCCTATCTCCTGGAAATGGCCCAATGCCAATCAGCTAGCTTTCATGTCCAAGGTAGAACTAGAACTCCCTACCTCCTGGTGAGTGGCCCAATGCCAATCAGCTAGCTTTCATGTCCAAGGTAGAACTAGAACTCCCTATCTCCTGGTGAGTGGCCCAATGCCAATCAGCCAGCTTTCATGTCCAAGGTAGAACTAGAACTCCCTATCTCCTGGTGAGTGGCCTAATGCCAATCAGCCAGCTTTCATGTCCAAGGTAGAACTAGAACTCCCTATCTCCTGGTGAGTGGCCCAATGCCAATCAGCCAGCTTTCATGTCCAAGGTAGAACTAGAACTCCCTATCTCCTGGTGAGTGGCCCAATGCCAATCAGCCAGCTTTCATGTCCAAGGTAGAACTAGAACTCCCTATCTCCTAGTGAGTGGCCCAATGCCAATCAGTTAGCTTTCATGCCCAAGGTAGAACTAGAACTCCCTATCTCCTGGTGAGTGGCCCAATGCCAATCAGTTAGCTTTCATGCCCAAGGTAGAACTAGAACTCCCTATCTCCTGGTGAGTGGCCCAATGCCAATCAGCTAGCTTTCATGTACAAGGTAGAACTAGAACTCCCCATCTCCTGGTGAGTGGCCCGAAGTCACCCAGCCTGCTTTCATGTCCAAGGTAGAACTAGAACTCCCTATCTCCTGGTGAGTGGCCCAATGCCAATCAGCCAGCTTTCATGTACAAGGTAGAACTAGAACTCCCTACCTCCTGGTGAGTGGCCCAATGCCAATCAGTTATTCTACTCCTTACTATTCCCCCTCCCAATTACTACGCTAATGAAACAGCATAATGAAATAATAGAGAGTGTGGCAGGCCAAAAATCCTAAAAGGAATAGAACTGCAGGCCTGACACATGTCTGAGTGCCTCTCGTACGAACCATCCCCTTCCCGCCCCAAAGCTGGAAACTTTGGGGAATTCTGCTTTAGCCTGTATCCATAAATTAAAGATCTACTAAAAGTCTGTAGAGATTCTCAGTCATCCAAGTCAGGGTTGTCCCAAAGATGCTTTTTCAAGAGACAACTGGACTTTCTTGTTTTTTCTTTGGAGACGTTTCGCTGCTCATCCAAGAAGCTTCTTCAGCTCTGATAGGCTGTTGTCCCCAATTCGGGTCTGAGCCTGGTGCCGAAGCCAATGATGGGCGCCAGACACGAGGTACAGGTTTTCTGATTGCTTTTTATTGGAGTACTCCAAGGAAAAGTGTTCCTGGTCAAAAGGCCAAGAACCAAGAACAAAATATTAAGAGAGCTTTACACATTTTCACTAAAAGAGAAGGCGGGACAAGGTGAGATAACAAGAAATATCATCTAATAAACATTTCAGTAATAATGCTACAATTTGTTCTATTGGTCTCTAGCTGTCCTTATTCCTAAGCCTTGGCTAATGAATGCCCCAGGAGTTATCTAATACATAATATTTAATCTAATATTTCATTTGCTACCGGCCATTCCTAACTTTTAGTTAGCAGTTAGACTTATATACTGCTTCATAGGGCTTTCAGCCCTCTCTAAGCGGTTTACAGAGTCAGCATATTGCCCCCAACAACAATCCGGGTCCTCATTTTACCCACCTCGGAAGGATGGAAGGCTGAGTCAACCCTGAGCCGGTGAGATTTGAACCGCCGAACTGCAGAACTGCAGTCAGCTGAAATAGCCTGCAGTGCTGCATTTAACCACTGCGCCACCTCGGCTCTCTTGCAGTTGTGGTCTGCAAGTTGTCCAACTACCCATAATTGCTACAAGCTTTACACATGCATATTTCCTGTAGATAAGCATCCTTTGTTTTTGCCAAGACAGACTCCCACAATTACAGTCTTTGTTCTGCCCCGGGCAATGAAGTTCTGCTCGGGCAGCCAGTTAACTCCACGTTTAGGAATCTCTTTCAGACCACGTTTATTATCAGGCATCCTTAATAGCAAAACGTGCAGTTCAGTGTTAAGATTCTTCTGACTTTCCATGATCTGTCCCATCACGTAGTGTAAAAAGATGATGATTTTATCCCCATGCTTGAGTGGAGATGTAGAATGCTACAATTCCGGTTCACAAAAGCAATTGAACTGCCCGGCTATAAACTTTGCATGTGGGCAAGATGCCCCGGCGGCCAATCAGGAACAGAGATGTGATCACATGTCATGGAACTACATTTCCCATAAGGCAGTCTCTGCCTGCGTTTCCCATGAGGTAGTTTCTTAAAGGAGACAGTTCTTAATTCCTACACTAGCTATATACTGCTGGGGCAGCACAGTCTTCCTGATTTACTTTCAAGTGTGTGCCATGACCTTGCTTTAGCAGCCAGCCCATCAGGCTACAGGAGCACTACTTTGGTGACCCTGAAGATACAGAGAAACCTCCAAGCGGCCTCAACGACTTTCAAAAGAGATGCAAATGACCAGCTGTCTGCAAGGAGTGTAAATCCTTCCATTCCCCGCCCATCCAGTCAGTGTTGAAGAAGCTTCTTGGATGAGAAGTGAAATGTCTTCACAAGAAATTCCAGTTGCCTCCTTTGGGATAAAGTCTACTATTTCTGTGGATTCCTGACATCCTGGATGTAAACTGTTTTGACTCCTTGGGATGGCGCTAGAGGATATTGTATGCCGAAATTAAAGGAAATCCATCAAGGAAAGAAGCAACTTGGAAGTAAAGAGAAATTTCCTGACAGTGAGAACAATTAACCAGTGGAACAACTTGCCTACAGAAGTTGTGGGCTCACTGCAGTGGTGGGATTCAAATAATTTAACAACCGGTTCTCTGCCCTAATGACCAGCTGGGTAGGTGTGGCTTGGTGGTCATGTGACTGGGTGGGCATGGCCAACTCAACGTCACTCATGGCGACGGGCTTCGCCTTAGGTGTTACAATGTACTAAGGGTTAACCGGAGAGGCAGTTTCTGTAAGCAGGGCAATCAAGATTAGGCTAGAAACAACACGAGAATGTTGTCTTCCTGCCTTCCTTACAGAATTAGCCCTGTGAAGTGGAAAAGCACAAAATGAGATTTCTTCCAACAACCGGTTATCCGAACTGCTTAGAAAGTTAACCAACCGGTTCTCCCGAATAGGTGCGAACCGGCTGAATCCCACCACTGGCTCACTGGAAGTTTTTAAGAAGAGATTGGAGAACCATTTGTCCGAAATTGTATATTTTCTGCTTGAGCAAAACGGTTGGACTAGAAGACCTCCAAGGTCCCTTCCAACTCTGTTATTCTGCTGAAACCACCACTACATGGGGAAACAGAGCATCAAAGATGATAAGGAATCTGGAGACCATATGATGCCGTTGAGATGTACCGTTGAGGGTGTTAGGTAACCTCCCCATTGGGAGAGCGAGTGCGTTCAGCGAAGCGTTGTGAGAGTTGTGTTGGAGAACACACAAACCAGCATACAGAGACACTGCAGTTTAAATAGGCTTTTACTTTCGTGGAAATAGAGGTATCAGAGTCCATCAAACAGCCGAAGTCATACATGGATAAGACAATCAGTCATCAATGCCTTTCGGTTAAGGGATAATCCAAATAACATAGTCCAGTATCATATAATCAGTTCCGTACTCAAAGTTTGCTAGCAGTTGCAAAACTTACAATAGCTCACGGCACTTTCTAACAGCCAGCTTCCAAAACACTCAGATCAGATCAGCCCAGCATCCAACAAACAGAGAGAGAACTAACAGTCATTCTGGCTCCCTCTTATGGCCAATTGAGGAAAAACAGCAACCAATCACATTTTACAGTATGATTTAAAGAAACAGGTACAACATTGTTACATGATTTATATATTGCCAACCCAACCGTTAGATTATATTCGTGACAGAGGGAACTGGGTATGTCTTATCTAAAGTATAATATGTTACAGGGGACACGAGAGCTGTTTTCCAATATTTGTGGGGTTGCCCCAAAGAAGAGGGGGTCCACCTATTTTTCAAAGCACCAGAAGGCAGGACAAGAAGCAACAGATGGAAACTAATCAAGGAGAGAAGCAACCTCGAACTAAGGAGAAATTTCCTGACTATGAGAACAATTAACCAGGGGAACTGCTTGCCTCCAGAAGTTGTGGATGCTCCATCACTGGAGGTTTTTAAGAAGAGACTGGACAGCCATTTGCCTGGAA
>NW_028261381.1:173441522-173479022 GCF_051295495.1 Thamnophis sirtalis | reverse complement strand
TTAGTATCGTCTACACATTTGGTAAATACCCCTTCTATTCCCACATCTAAGTTGTTTACAAAGAGAAGTCATTTTCTGCTGCGAACATCTTTTTAAAAAACCTTGAGTCTCGGGCAGAGAGAGACCCAGCGAGAGTTGAGGCGTCGGAGAATCAGATCCGGCCGCAGCACTTCCCGAACCGCAGCTTACAACTCCAAGCCCGAAGCAGCGGGAACCTTGCCATGTGTGATGTAGAGTTGGCCACGCCCACTCAGTCACATGACTCGCCACAGCCACCCACCCGGTCATTAGGAAGAACCGGCTGTTAAATTACTTGAATCCCACTGTTGCAGAAAATGACAGGCTTTAGACTTCTCAGGATACAGGAAAAGTTTTTTATATATATATAAATTTTTATTTCTCATATATACATTCACAATTATATGATCTCATAACTCTTATTAATAATATGTATTTGTAACAATTTTTCTCCCCTACAATTGACAATATAATTGAAATTGCTTTCTTACCATCCCATAGACCCATCTTATTTTACAACAATCCTACTTCTTCTTCCTTCCTTCCCTCCTTCCTTCCCTCCTTTCTTCTCTCCTTCTCTCCTTCCTTTCCTCCTTCCTTCCCCCTTCCCTCCCTCCATTCTTCTCTCCTTCTCTCCTTCTCTCCTTCCCTCCTTCCCTCCTTCCTTCCCTCCTTCCTTCCCTCCTTCCTTCCCTCCTTTCTTCTCTCCTTCTCTCCTTCCTTTCCTCCTTCCTTCCCCTCTTTCTTCTCTCCTTCCTTCCTTCCTCCTCTCCTTTACAGGAAAAGTTTATTTGGCAGCCAGGTTCAGAAGGTTAGCACAATGGCTTAGCATTGCAAGTTCTGAACCACCTTCATTATCGAAGCACGCGTTCTTATACATTCTCAAAGGCAGCGTAACACGGAAACACTTAATTCATTTCTTAGTGGTTCCCTTGAGGAGAAAGCCTTATAAGGAGATGAGGGTCTTACTTCTCCTTTTGTTTCAGGTATGGCTTACGTGTCATTACTGAACTTTATCTGAACCTTGTGGTTTGGACTTTTGACATAGGGACGTTGGCTGGAACATCTTGTGGTTAGTCACTTGCTTCCTCTTCTTTTGCAAAAAAGCCTATGTGGCTTTTTTTTTAATCATTAAAAAAAATTAATTTAATTGAAAATTTAATTTTAAAATTGAAAATTTTTGGGAAAAAAAGGCTTTTACAAATCTTCACCTCCCCCCACTCACCACCCGAACCCAAACCCCCCAACCTTCCTCCCCCCCCCCGACTTCCCAGAACAAATACAGGGTATAAATCTTTAACAAAGGTGTTCTAAAAAAAGTTAGTATCATCTTTTATTTGAGCTTTAACTCCTCTTTTGTTAGACTAACTCTAAACAGATTGTATCATTCCTTGCTTCTTCAGTCATAAACTATCTGGAATTTCTTAGTCCCGTATTTATTTTGAGTATAGTCAATCCATCTTCTCCACTCCAGCTTATATCTCTCATTTGAGTGGCCTTTGATATTTTAGCCAACTCTGCTAAGTTTGCAACTTTTAATGTCCATTCTTGAATAAAGCCAAGGTGGCGCAGTGGTTAAATGCAGCACTGCAGGCTACTTCAGCTGACTGCAGTTCTGCAGTTCGTCTGTTCAAATCTCACCAGCTCAGGGTTGACTCAGCCTTCCCTCCTTCCGAGGTGGGTAAAATGAGGACCCGGATTGTTGTTGGGGGCAATATGCTGACTCTGTAAACTGCTTAAAGAGGGCTGAAAGCCCTATGAAGCGGTATATAAGTCTAACTGCTATTGCTATTGCTATAGTAGGCAAATCTTCCTTCTTCCAGTATTGCGCCACCAACAGTCTTGCTGCCGTTATTAAATGCAAAATCAAGTTAGTCTCTATAACAGTTACAATCAGTAGTTATACCTAACAGGAATACCTATGTGGCTTTTTAATAGAGAAGTAAAGGGTCCCCGAGAGGCTGTCCAGCCTGACCCAGTAGGTTTCCCACTTAATGTCCAAATCTTTACTTTACGTCCTGCTTTACCACCGCTGGGATGCTGCAACAGTCCTAAGTGTGAAAAATGTTCCTTAAGTCATTTATTCTCAGTGCTGCTGGAACATCGAACAGTCATTAAGCGGACTGTTGTAAGTCGAGGACTGCCTGTATTTTCTGATATAGAATTGCAGGGCTGCGTTGTTTTTATTGCTTTGTTGACTGTTTGCTCTCCGTCTGCTTGGTGCAGAAGGGAGCAATATGCCATTTGGAATCAGCTTCAAGTAATTTATAGGCCGTGAGACAGCAGTAATCCATAAGCTTCTAAAACTCTTGTTGCTGTGACCTTTAACTGGCCGAAACGCTGCATCACAGGGCAACCGTTTTCGATCCAAGGGATCGCAAATGGGCTAGCTTATAGAAGGCGCCCCAAATCCGCGACCCCTGACTCCTCAAGGAATAAAACGAGGGGAAGTTGTGGCTACTTCACTGCTGCTGTTCTGCTCGTGCGATCTTCGTTTTCAAGAGCCGAGGTTAAATGCAGCACTGCAGGCTACTTCAGCTGACTGCAGTTCTGCAGTTCGGCTGTTCCAATCTCACCGGCTCAGGGTTGACTCAGCCTTCCATCCTTCCGAGGTGGGTAAAATGAGGACCCGGATGGTTGTTGGGGGCGATATGCTGACTCTGTAAACCCACTTAGAGAGGGCTGAAAGCCCTATGAAGCGGTATATAAGTCTAACTGCTATTGCTATTCAATGTTCCGTGACAGTTTCCCAGTCAATCTTGCAATCCCCTCATGTTCTCTCCCACCAGGCACGAAGGAGAAGGGAAGAGGAAGGGAAGGGAAGAGAAGGAAAGAGGAAGGGGTTAGTAGGAGAGGGAAGAAAGGAAGGGAAAGGGGAAAGGGAAGGGTAGGGGAAGGGAGGAGAGGGAAAGAGGAAGGTGGAGGGAGGGGATAGTAGGAGAGGGTGGAAGGGAAGGGGATGAGAAAGGAGGGGAGAGGAGGGGAGAAAGGAAGGGATGGAGGGGGAGGAGAGGGAAGGGGAAGGAAGGAAAATTTCCAATGCACCTTGGTTTAGGTTTAGGTTTATTAGATTTATATGCCGCCCTTCTCCCAAGGACTCAGGGCGGCGTACAACATTAAAAGAAGCACATAATACAAAAGTTTTTTAAAAAATTAAATAGAATATCCCAAACCCAATTAAAATTGACAATGACATTTTTTTAAAAAAAATCGAATTAAAATTAACAGTGATCAATCATTTATTTTGTTTTGTTCAGGCCAGGCTGGCTTGCTGGAAAAGCCAACTTTTTAGGGCGCGTCGGAAGGACCGGAGGTCGGGGATTGTGCGAAGCCCCGGGGGCAGCTCATTCCAGAGGGAAGGCGCTCCCACAGAGAAGGCTCTCCCCTTGGGGGGTCGCTAGCCGACACTGTCTGGCCGACGGCACCCCGAGGAGGCCAACTCTGTGGGATCACACTGGACGATGGGAGGCTACCGGTGGCAGTAGGTGGTCTCGCAGGTACCCTGGGCCTAAGCCATGGAGCGCTTTAAAGGTCATAGTTAGTACCTTGAATCGCACCCGGAAGACAACGGGCAACCAGTGCAGGCTGCCTAAAAGGGGTGTAACATGGGAGCACCTAGATGCCCCCATGATAACCCGCGCAGCTGCATTCTGGACCAGTTGAAGCTTCCGGGTGCTCTTCAAGGGCAGCCCCATGTAGAGAGCGTCACCTTGCCAGATTCTCACAAAGAAACGTAATGGGGAAGCCAGCGGGTAGTCGGAAATCTCTCCTGCTCCTACTGCTCCTTTGCCCACCTGTGGTCATTCTGTTTCTTTATAAGGAAATATCTCTGCAACGATGATCCACCAGGACACCGATTGTCAATAGAGAAACAAAAAAGGGAATAATAATAACAACAACAAGGGGAATCTGAATAAGACCAATAAAGGGAAAGAAAAACAACGTAGGAATAAAAAGCAAAATAAAATAAAAACCCTCCCCCCTTCCTTCCTTCCTTCTTCATCCCCTCTCTTTTGTCTCCTTCCTTCCTTCCTTCCTTCCTTCCTTCCTTCCTTCCTTCCTTCCTTCCTTCCTTCCTTCTCCTTTGCATCCTTCCTTCTTCATCCCCTCTCTTTTGCCTCCTTCCTTCCCTCCTTCCTTCCTTCCTCCCTCCCTCCCTCTCTTCCTTTTCCCATACCCTTCCTCCCTTTCCCTCCCCCTTTTCCTTCCTTCCTTCCTTCCTTCCTTCCTTCCTTCCCTCCCTGTCTTTCCCTCCTCCCCTCCTCTTCCTCCTTCCCACTCTTCCTCCCTCCTTCCTTCCTCCCTCCCTCTCTTCCTTTTCCCATACCCTTCCTCCCTTTCCCTCCCACTTTTCCTTCCTTCCTTCCTCCCTCCCTCCCTCCCTGTCTCTCCCTCCTCCCCTCCTCTTCCTTCTTCCCTCCCTCCCTCCGTATCTCCTTCCTCCTTTTTTCCATCCTCCCTACCTTTTTCCTCCCCTCCTTCTTTCCTTCCTCCCATTCTCCCTCCCTCCCTCCCTTCCTTTTCCCATACCCTCCCCTTCTCCCTTCCACTTCCTTCCTTCCTCCTCTCCCTCCCTCCTTCCCTCCCTCTGTCCATATTTCGGTTTACTTTCGGCCTCTGCTGCTTCTATTTTCCCTTTCTTTCTCTTTTCTCCTCTTTGGTCCACACACATTCAAAGCAGCAAATAAAACAGCAGAAGCCCCCTTGTGCCTCGGTCTCAACCTTCCCCTGACTGCAGCTTTTGAATGGCAAAAAAAAAAAAAAAGAGGATCCCAGCAAACGTGGATTTGAATCCATGAATTAAACGCCCCGTTTGTGAGTCATTCCACCAATATCCTCCAGTGTCCTAGCCTGGTGTGTTTGCTCCACCTGGAGACGCCAGTTGCCAAGCCAGCAAATGCCTGCCAAATATAATATGCGCCATCCAGTGATAAGTGGCATTACGGGAAAAGAGAGGGGAAAAAAACCACCAGCAAAATCCATGCGTAGGAACAGAGAAGAGA
Organism: Thamnophis sirtalis; assembly: GCF_051295495.1. NCBI lineage: Eukaryota > Metazoa > Chordata > Lepidosauria > Squamata > Natricidae > Thamnophis > Thamnophis sirtalis. The sequence goes on along the minus strand of NW_028261381.1, from coordinate 173,474,001 downwards.
AACAGGAGTATCTCGAAGCAGAAGTAGTCAGCAGATGAGAGAGACTATTATTCTATTATTCTTGGTCTCTCGGGCAAGCATCCCAGAATGAAAAGAGAATTTCAAAGCTTCAAAGAGACTTTGGGTTTTTAAGGAATCCTTTACCACAAAAGAGCTGAGGGCCGCTGTCTCACTTCTGAATATTACGCTCTCTCTAACCCAGGATATCTCAGCCCGAGCAATTTAAAAATCTGTGTTTTTCAACTCCCAGAATTCCCCTGCCAGCACGATTCATTCATTCATTCATTCATTCATTCATTCATTCATTCATTCATTCATTCATTCATCCATCCATTCATCCATTCATTCATTCATTCATTCATTCATTCATTCATCCATTCATCCATTCATCCATTCATTCATAGTAAGGTTCTACATTTAGGCAAGAAAAACCAAATGCACAGGTACAATATAGGTGGTACCTTGCTCAATAGCAGTGACCTATGACCATTTTTCGCACTTACAACCATTGTAGCATCTGCATGGTCGCATGATTTACATTCAGACGCTTGACAACTGACTCACATTTATGACGGTCGCGGTGTCTCAGGGTCATGTGATCCCATTTTACGAGCTTCTGACAATCAAGGTCAACGCGGAACCTGGATTCACTTAATAATCGCGTTACTAACTTAACAAATGCAGTGATTCACTTAACAGCGGTGGTCATAAAATGGGGCAAAACTCACTGAACAACCATCTCGCTTAGCAGCAGAAATTTTGGGCTCAGTTGTGGTTGTAAGTCGAGGGCTACACGTGAGAATAACAAATCACTTTATCTTACCTCATTTTATTTAACACAGCAAAGATGCTTTTACTCCAGCCACAATTTAACAAACTCTCTCATCCGCTTACATAGAATGTGTAATACAGTTAAAACATCCACAGTACAATAGAAAAACCCTCAGTTGTAAATAAAAGACAATGACAACAGGCAATGGAAACACAAAACTGCAACAATACCACAACAATAGAAAGTCAAAAATAAAGAGGGCGACCAGAGATGAGGAGAAGGAAGGATCTCTGCAATAGCTGTTTGCAACGTTTTTGAAAAATCAACAAAGATTGGTTGACATTGTTAACTGCCCAAGATAGATGGATGGATGTAGATAGATAGACAGACAGACAGACAAATAATGAATGGATGGATGGATGGATAGGTGGGTGGGTGGGTGGGTGGGTGGGTAGGTAGGTAGGTAGGTAGGTAGGTAGGTAGGTAGGTAGGTAGGTAGGTAGGTAGATAGATAGATAGATAGATAGATAGATAGATAGATAGATAGATAGATAGATAGATAGATAGATAGATGATGGATGGATAGATAGATAGATAGATAGATAGATAGATAGATAGATAGATAGATAGATAGATAGATAGATAATGGATGGATGGATGGATGGATGGATGGATGGATGGATAGATAGATAGATAGATAGAGGATGGATGGATGGATGGATGGATGGATGGATAGATAGATAGATAGATAGATAGATAGATAGATAGATAATGGATGGATGGATGGATGGATAGATAGATGATAGATAGATAGATAGATAGATAGATAGATAGATAGATAGATAGATAGACAGACAGACAGACAGAGAGACAGACAGATAGATAGATAGATAATGGATGGATAGATAGATAGATAGATAGATAGATAGATAGATAGATAGACAGACAGACAGACAGACAGACAGATAAATAATGGATGGATAGATAGACAGACAGACAGACAGAAAGATAGATAATGGATGGATGGGTGGGTGGATGGATGGATGGATGGATGGATGGATGGATAGATAGATAGATAGATAGATAGATAGATAGATAGATAGATAGATAGATAGATAGATAGAAAGAAAGATAGGGGATAGATAGATAGATAGATAGATAGATAGATAGATAGATAGATAGATAATGGATGGATGGATGGATGGATAGATAGATAGATAGATAGATAGATAGACAGACAGACAGACAGACAGACAGACAGACAGACAGACAGACAGATAGATAATGGATGGATGGATGGATGGATGGATAGATAGATAGAAAGAAAGAAAGAAAGAAAGAAAGAAAGAAAGAAAGAAAGAAAGATAGGGGATCGATGGATGGATGGATAGATGGATGGATAGATAGATAGATAGATAGATAGATAGATAGATAGATAGATAGATAGATAGATAGATAGATAGATAGATAGATAGATAGATGATAGAAGAGAGAAAGGTGGCGAGGGAGAGATTTAATCAGTGAAATGACTTGCCACCAGAGGTTTTAGGGACTCCAACACTGGAGGTTTTTAAGAAGAGATTATATGGCTATTTGTCTGAAATGGTATAGGATTTCCTGCTTGAGCAAGGGGTTGGACTCGAGCTAATGGAGGGGGGGGACGGATATAAATAAATGGGTGGATGGATGATGGATGGAAGGGAGAGGGGGGAGGGGGAGGAAGGGAGAGAGGTAGGGTGGGAGGCACAGATAAAGGCACATGAATATTCTGCTGCTATCCCTCTCTTTTTTAATTTTTTTTAAGGTCCTGGTTACTCAGAGTCACTTTTATCTTTACTTGAGTAATTTGACTCTATCTTCATGAGCACATCCACGGAAAATATTGTTTTGTCGTCTGCTGAATTCACCATAACATCTCAATAAGAGGCGTTGGGATGCCCTTTAGCCCATACAAGCTCATTATTTGTTCTAGGTTTCATTCTCTTTTATTTATTCTGTAGATAGCTTTCACCGAGCTGTGTAATATGATCCGTTTTTACTCCTGGTTATTGGAAATCGTACAGTTATTTGAACTGGTCCAAGACTGTTAATCAATTAATCAATCAACCAATGTATTCATTTTACTTTCCCTTCTTTTCCATAAACAACACCATAAACAACCATAGTAATAAAATAATACAATACAATACAATAGCAGAGTTGGAAGGGACCTTGGAGGTCTTCTAGTCCAACCCCCTGCCTAGGCAGGAAACCCTATACCGTTTCAGACAAATGGTTATCCAACATCTTCTTAAAGTCTTCCAGTGTTGGGGCATTCACAACTTCTGGAGGCAACTTCTGTTCCACTGATTATTCTAACTGTCAGGAAATTTCTCCTCAGTTCTAAGTTGCTTCTCTCCTTGATTAGTTTCCACCCATTGCTTCTTGTTCTACCCTCAGGTGCCTTGGAGAATAGTTTGACTCCCTCTTCTTTGTGGCAACCCCTGAGATATTGGAAGACTGCTATCATGTCTCCCTAATCCTTCTTTTCATTAAACTAGACATGCCCAGTTCCTGCAACCGTTCTTCCTATGTTTTAGTCTCCAGTCCCCTAATTAAATACATAATTGGCAGATGAGATCAAATCTTTCATGTGGTGTGCTAGGCATTCCAACTCTTAACCATAGACTTAAGAGACTTAGCCATACAGGTAGTCCTTGACTTATAACCATTTGTTTAGTGACCATTCAAAGTTGCAGCATAACTCAAAACATTACTTAGGATGCTTTTTCATGTTTACGACAATTGAGGTTGTTGTTATTTATATTTCATCTAATCTTTTGGTACTGTCCATGGGGTTCTCATGGCAAAGATACTGGAGTGGTTGCCATTTCCTTCTCCAGTGGACCACGTTATGTCAGAGCTCTGTCCTATGACCTGTCCGTCATGGGTGGCCCTGCATGGCAGAGCTTCATTGGGCTAAGCAAGCCCCTTCACCATGACAAGGCACTTATTCACAAAGGGGGTTACTATACTCTATTATGTATATCCATCATGTCTCTCTTCCTCTCTCTCTCTTTCATATAGCTATCTATAATCTATTTTCACTCTATCATCTATCTCTTTCATCTATCTATAATCTTTTATCTATATCCATCATCTATATCTATCATCTATATATCTATCCATCCATCCATCCATCCATCCGTCCTTCCATATCTGTCTGTCTGTCTGTCTGTCTGTCTATCTATCTATCTATCTATTCATCTTTTTCATCTAGCTACCTATACTCTATATCACTCTATCATCTATTTCTTTCATCTATATATAATCTATTATCTATATCCATCATCTATATCTATCATCTATCAATCTATCCATCCATCCATCCATCTCCATCTATCATCTATCAATCTATCCATCCATCCATCCATCCATCTCCATCTATCTATCTATCTATCTATCTATCTATCTATCTATCTATCTTTTTCATCTAGCTATCTATACTCTATTATCACTCTATCATCTATCTTTCCTCTATCGATAATCTACCTGTCATCCATCCATCCATCCATCCATCCATCCATCCATCCATCCATCCATCCATCCATCCATCTATCTATCTATCTATCTATCTATCTATCTATCTATCTATCTATCTTTTTCATCTAGCTATCTATACTCTATTATCACTCTATCATCTATCTTTCATCTATCTATAATCCATCTGTCATATCTCAAACATAACTATCTATATCTATCTATCTATCTATCTATCTATCTATCTATCTATCTATCTATCTATCTATCTATCTATCTATCTATCCATTTCACCATCTATATAACTGCACTGACGATGTTCCCTTGTATGGATAATGAAATGTCTGCAAGAAAACAACCAAGTTCAGAGAGCACCAAATACCCCACAGTCCTCCTCCTCCTCCTCCTCTCCACAAATCACACCCCTTTTGTAGCGCTGATGATGTTACCTAGCTGGGTCATGAAAAGTCTGCAAGAAAACCACCAAGCTCAGAGAGCACCAAGGACCCCTCAGTTCAACTTTAAGCTACACACATTCTCTTTTAAGGGAAAGATCTGGTGGGATGACTCCATCCTATGCAGCTGAATTCTCCATTTTCCCCAAGTCTTTGTTTAGAAAGCTACAAATGCCAGCTTTGAGCTTCTAGAGATGCGACAAATAATTTAGGAGAAAACATTGGATATTAGTTACACCAGAGACGGTCCATTCCTGAGTTTAAAGGAAGAAACCAAGACATGCTGGATTCTTTGAGATGTCATTTCCATAGAAAGAAGATGAAACAACCACATCTATTAAGAAGAGTGATGCCAATTCAACCAACGGCATGGACTTTTGTCCTCTTCTTATTGAGGGGATCATCACTGCTGCCTCAGCTCTCTTTATTCCTCTTGAACAGTAACTGGAAACTCAGAGAAATGTATTTTTCCGGTGTCCATGGAGACCAAAATTTTCTGAAAAAGATCTCCCGTGGCAGCTGCTCCCCAATCTCCTTGAAGGAAGGAAGGAGAGAAGTTACAAACGTGGAGTGCTCTTTGGGAAGACGCCCCAAGGATAACAGAATAATGGAAGGGACCTTGGAGGTCTATGAAATTCAATGGTGAAAAAAGGAAGGTTCTACATTTAGACAACAAAAATGAAATGCACAGGTACCAGATAGACGGTACCTTGCTCAACACTAGTAACTGTGAGAGGGATCTTGGAGTCCTAGTGGACAACCATTTAAATAGGAGCCAGCCGTGTGCAGCAGCTGCCAAAAAAGCCAACACAGTTCTAGGCTGCATCAACAGAGGGATAGAATCAAGATCACATGAAGGGTTAATGCCACTTTATAAGGCCTTGGTAATGCCACACCTGAAATATTTGCATTCAGTTTTGGTCACCAGGATGTGAAAAAAATGTTGAGACTCTAGAAAGAGTACAGAGAATGAAAATGATTAGGGAACTGGAGGCTAAAACATATGAAGAACAGCTGCTAGAATTGGGTATGTCTAGTTTAATGAAAAGGACCAGGGAGATATGGTAGCAGTCTTCCAATATCTCAGGGGCTGCCACAAAGAAGAGGGAGTCAAACTATTCTCCAAGGCACCTGAGGACAGGACAAGAAGCAATGGGTGGAAACTAATCAAGGAGAGAAGGAACTTAGAACTGAGGAGGAATTTCCTAATAGAACAATTAATCAGTGGAACAGCTTGCCTCCAGAAGTTGTGAATGCACCAACACGGAAGTTTTAAAGATGATTTTTGGATAACCATTTGTCTGAAGTGGTGTGGGGTTTCTTGCTTGAGCAAGGGGTTGGACTAGATGACCTTCAAGGTCCCTTTCAATTCTGTTTATTCTATTCTATTCTAGCTGGGTCTTCTAGTCCATCCCCCAGCTCAAGCAGGAAACCCTATACTATTTCGGACAAATGGTTGTCAAATCTCTTCTTGCTTCCTTGGAGATTCATTTTATGAACGGATGTGTTAAGCTGGACCTGAGGCAGGAATGCAGATCTGTTTCTCCGAGGTTGAACGGTTCCTGCAACTGTTTTTCATATGTTTGAACCTCCAGTCCCCTAATCCTCTTTGTTGCTCTTCTCTGCACTCTTTCTAGAGTCTCCACATCTTTTTTACATCGTGGTGACCAAAACTGAATGCCGTATTCCAAGTGTGGCCTTACCAAGGCCTTATAAAGTGGTATTAACCCTTCACGTGATCTTGATTCAATCCCTCTGTTTATGTAGCCTAGAATTGTGTTGGCTTTTTTGGCAGCTGCTGCACACAGCTGTCTCCTATTTAAATGGTTTTCCACTAGGACTCCAAGTTCCCTTTCACAGTTACTACTGTTGAGCAAGGTACCACCTATACTCTACCTGTGCATTTTGTTTTTCTTGCCTAAACGCAGAACCTTATCTTTTCACTATTGAATTTCATTTTGTTAGATAGTGCCCAATGTTCAAGTTTGTCAAGATCCTTCTGAATCTTAAGCCTGTCTTCTAGAGTGTTGGCTATTCCTGCCAGCTTGGTGTCATCTGCAAATTTGATGAGTTCCCCACTTATTCCCTCATCCAAATCATTGATGAAGATGTTGAAGAGTACTGGGCCCAAAACAAAGCCTTGGGTTACTCCACTGCATACTTCCCTCCATGAAGATGCAGTTCCATTGAGGACTACACGTTGAGTGCGGTTGGTCAGCCAGTTACGAATCCATCTGGTGGTGATGCTGTCCAACCCACATTCTTCTACTTTATCTAGTAGTAGGTTATGGTCTACCTTATCAAATGCCTTACTGAAGTAAACTATATCGACGGCATTCCTCTGGACCACTAATTTTGTCACTTGGTCAAAGAATGCAATAAGATTAGTCTGGCATGATCTGTTTTTGACAAACCCATGTTGGCTTTGTCAAGATCCTTCTGTGTTCTAACCCCCCCTCGTCCCACACCAACACACACTCCGAGCCAAAGATAAATTACGGCATTTAATTAACAGACAGACAGGTCCTTGGCAGCAAACCGGCACAGACAAGCTTGGGCAGCAATCCAGCACAGATAAGCCGTGACAGCAATCCAGCCTGCCAAGCTCACAATAATGTTCTCCGACATTAGTTCCTGCGTTGACTTCTGCAAAAGGGGCGTGTGCACAAGCAGTCCTTTTATAGTCTGGAGAGGAGCCTAATGACCACCAGCTGAGTGCAATTACCTCCTGTAATTGCGTAATTGTTCCTTACGCCTATTAGCTCTCCGGTGCCGGGCATCTAGGAACAATTCCCTTGGCTCTTCCCCACTGCTGACATCCGGATCACACTCCCTTGTCTCCTCCCCACTGATCCAAGGCTCAGGCGCCTCCTGGTGGCCAACCAGCCTCTCTGCACCCTGCTCGGAGTCGGAACCCTGTCCAGGGCCTTCCACATCCTCCAAAGCCGACTCATAGGCCCCTCACTGTCGGAGTCTGGTGGCAGCTCCAACAACTCCTGCTGGGCCACAACACTTCTATATTTTAAAATATTTCCTAAAATATTTCATTTTTCTAGGAGAGGGGGTGGCTGCTAACTTCCTACAATGAAATCACATGATTTTCCTGTCTTGGTTGGTCTTCCTGGAAAATATGGATGTCGAGGCCCGAGCCTGAAAAAGCCTTCAGCCTGAGCCCCCCACCCCCAACAGCCCACCCTAGGGGTAGATTTATCAGAGCCGGACTCAGTCTGGGAACTGCAGCAGGCGAAGGACAAAATCTAATTACGGTTTGCACCAGTTTGTTTACAGCAGGCAGGATTGGGCACCGGTTCAAATCCACACACACTCAAAAAGAGGGACTCTTGATGGGGGCCATTGGTTTGATTTAAAGAGGTACCTGAAATGTTTGCTTCAGACCATACAGGAGAAAGGGAGGGAGGGAGGGAGGAAGAGAGAAAGAAAAAGAGAGAGAGAGGGAGAGAGAGAGAGAGAGAGGGAGAGAGAGAGAGAGAGAGAGAGAGAGAGAGAGAGAGAGAGAGAGAGAGAGAGAGAGAGAGAGAGAACAGCCAGCCAAGAAAGGTTTGTGCCAAACTCCAATGAACGTGCAACTTGACAAAAAGACCGCCGTGTACCAGGAAAACGTTGTGGGTTGGAGTGTTTTTTTTGGGGGGGGGTTTGCTTGGTTTTCTGCCCTCTGCAACTTTACACAGGGAGTTGTCTTATCACAGAATCAAGGGTGTAGAAAGTTAGCAGCTACCCACTTCCTAGAACCATGATGGCAAACCTGTTCCACCCGTGTCAGAGGTGGCACGCAGAGCCCTCTCTGTGGGCACATGCGCCATCGCCAGCTGATCTTCTGGTTTCCCATGTTCGCAGGCGCCGTAAAACAGCCCCCCAAATGCTCACAAAACAGTCCATTTTGGAGCGTTTTCCAGCCTATTTTCAGGCTGTTTGGAGGCTGTTTTTTGGGGGGGCCCAAACCAGCCTGGAAATGCCCCCCGAAATGGCCTGAAATGGCCAAAACCTCCCAAAAAACAGGCATGCGCGTGTCGGCCAGCTGGTCTTCGGACTCATGCACATTCATGCGCATTCCGGTCGGGGCACTCGATGCCGAAAAGGTTCGCCATCCCAGTTGTAGAAGAATGAAATATTTTGAGAAATATTTAAAAATGGAAGGATATTATGTTTCCCTGGATGAGAAATGGAGAAACGTGATTTTAAAGGGAGTAAGCAGCCTTCACCACATAGCCCATTCTCCTGGTCTCCGAATTAAAGATTCACCTCATAGCCCATTCTCCTGGTCCCAGGAGATTTGAAGATTCACCCCATAGCCCATCCTTCTGGTCCCACAGCAGTTGTCAGCACTAAAGAGAGAAAGAGATAGATAGCTCTATTCATAGGCAAAGCCAATACTGCAGGCAGAAATCCAGTCAAGACAGGATATTTTGAAATTCCCGGCAGTAAAGACTGGACAAAAGGCAGAGGATTGGCCCTCACTCAAGATCTAAACCAGGACAAAGCCATTAAGCCATAATAGGAATTGCCCAACATCCTTTCAGAACACAAGCCTCTTCATTGCGTCATCTCAGCAGTCCAAACTTCAACCAAACCTGGGAGCTCAGGCAACCTAACAGAGCCAGCGATGACCCCTACATAACCCCTACAACAGCCAATAGAACACATGTTCTTGCACAGGAACAGGAGGCTCAAGTGCAAAGCCCAAGAAAAGGTATAAAAACTCTTCACTCGCAACTCCATGTGATCAGCTGCACTAGAACTCCTGTGGTTCTGTTCATCTTTAATCCATCTTTCCCATCAGCCTCCATGTTTCCAGTATCTTTCTCCTGGCTTGGAACTGAACCCAGAAGGACATTTCCTCCCACGGGAGCAATGAACCACTTTGATCCATGGACAAATGGCTTCACTGTTGGTCCAGAATGGTGCAGGATCTTCTGCTCAAGCAGGGGGTGGGACTAGAAGACCAACCAAAGGACTCCAAGGTCCCTTCGAACTCTGTGATTCTAAGTCAGGGGTCGCCAAAGTTGGCAACTTTGAGACTTGTGGACTTCAGCTCCCAGATTCTTCAGCCAACATCACCAGGAGATGGTGAGTTCTAATCCTGCCTTTGGTATGAAAGCCAGCTGGGTGACTTTGAATCAATCACCAGGAGTTTGTGAGGTCTAATCCTGACTTTGGTATGAAAGCCAGCTGGATGACTTTGGGCCAATCACCAGGAGATGGTGAGTTGTAATTCCACCTTAGGCATGAAAGGTAACTGGGTGATTTTGGACCAATCACCAGGAGATGGTGAGTTCTAGTCCTGCCTTTAGTATGAAAGCCAGATGGATAACTTTGGGCCAATCACCAGGAGATGGTGAGTTCTAATCCCGCTTTAGGCATGAAAGCTAACTGGGTGACTTTGGACCAATCACCAGGAGATGGTGAGTTCTAATCCTGCCTTTGGTATGAAAGCCAGCTGGATAACTTTGGGCCAATCACCAGGAGACGGTGAGTTCTAGTCCTGCCTTTGGTATGAAAGCCAGCTGGGTGACTTTGGACCAATCACCAGGAGACAGTGAGTTCTAGTCCTGCCTTAGACACAAAAGCCAGCCGGGTGATTTTGGGCCAATCACCAGGGAATGGTGAGTTCTAGTCCACCGCTTCTAGCAGTCAATTCAGCGGTCATAAGTCACTTTTTTCAGTCCCTTTATAACTTTGGACAGTCACTAAACAAAGTGTTGTAAGTTGAGGATACCTCTATGGGGTTGTTGTTTTTTGTGGGGGGGGGAGGTTGCATTTCTCCGAAAGGAGCAAAGAGCATCTGTTAAAGAACCGGTCGACAAGAAGGATGACAAAATTCGGTTTAATCGTGATACACAACTCCGAATCACCGTCGGACGCTTCATCTTCTCCGCCTGTCAGTGTGACTGCAGTTGTATTACTTATTTATTTTTTTGTTTAGCCAATTTTGTCCCTTCCTCTGGACGGAGTCCAACCGTAGTTTACTGGATTAAAAAAAAAACAAAAGAACAACCCAACAACTCCGCCACGCATTCAGAAAACAATTACAATTTCCTGGTTTTTCGGAATTATAAAGTTAGCGGCCTGAGACTAACAGATACGTTGTGCTTACCGCCCGGTGGAGGTTTTGGGTGGGTAGGTGGGGGTTGGAATAATGGTAACACCACCCCCCCGCCCCGAGAATGTATTAAAAAATAACATTAATTGCTCCATCAAAGCAGAAAAATTCTTCTGTCACTTTTTACACTCTTTAGATTAATTATACCATTGGCTGCAAGGCTCCGTTCTGGAGATAATACCTAAAAGTAACTTTTTTTCCAATGTCCTCCAAGCTACTTTGGACTCAAATAAACCCTGAACAAATTCTGATTTTTCATATCTTGTTTTATGGGGATTTAAGGACTCTGCTTTGGAGGTAAGGTTGATAACTACTAGGCCTTAACATTTGACCGCAACTGAGCCCAAAATTTCTGTTGTTAGGGGAGAGATTTGTTCCGTAAATTTTGCCTCCTTTTACGACCTCTCTGGTCGCCGTTGTCAAGTAAATCACTGCAGTTGACGAGTTGGTAATCCAGTTGTTAAGAGAATCTGGCTTCCTCATTGGCTTCGTTTGTCAGAAGGTCGCAAAAGGAGATCCAGTGAACTTGGGGCACAGCAACAGTCGTAAGTATGAAGCAGCAGCCAAACATCTGAATTTTGATCACATGATCACAGGGATGCTGCAACAGTCGTAAGTGTGAAAAACGGTTGTAAATCAATATTTTCAGTGCCATTGTAACTTCGAAGTTCAAACGGTCACTAAGCAAACCGTTGTAAGTCGAGGACTACCTGTATTTTATGGTCCTGAAAAGAGTCAACAACATTGTGATGTCCATCTTCACCTTCCCGATAGTCCTCAAATTACAATCATTCGTTTAGTGGCCACTCAAAGTTACAACGGCACTGAAATGATTGATTTACAACCGTTTTTCACGCGTACGACCGTTGAAGCATCCCACATGATCAAAATTCTGACGCTTGACAACTGATTCATATTTATGACTGTTGCATTGTCCCGGAGTCACATGATACCCCTTTGCGACCACCTGAACGAGAAAGCCAGATTGACTTAAAAATTGTGTTGCTAAACAGAACAATGGTGGTGATTCACTTAACAACTGTGGCAAGAGAGGTCGTAAAATGGGGCCAAAACTCACTTAAGAATTGTCTGGCTTAGTAGTGGAAATTTTGAGCTGAACTGAGGTCATAAGTCGAGGATTACCTCTGTTACGAGGCCTAGTGAGAAGATTGAACACCTTTCCACTGTCTTCTGAGGCGTCAGAGAAATTGGTGATCTTGAAGGAACTCAAGGAAGATCTCGTCCACCTTGTGAGGAGATCTCACGCGATCTTGTGCGACTTAGGTGAAACTCTTGAGGTATTTGATGAACTCTCACAATTTTGATCAGTTTTAATTTTTAGATGGCGGTGGTGGTGGCATGTGGTAGATACCTTTTTTGAGGGACATTTTTGGGTGAGTCATGAAACCTTTTCAGGATCAGGGAGATGGGCTTTGGTGTTATGAAACCTCATGAGACTAGGGAGATGGGCTATGGAGCGAATCTTCAAATTTGATGGGCTATGGAGCGAATCTTCACATTTTGTGGAGAATGGGCTATGGGGTGAATCTTCAAATCTCCTGGGACCAGGAGAATGGGCTATGGGGTGAATCTTCATATCTCCTGGGACCAGGAGAATGGGCTATGAGGTGAATCTTTAATTCGGAGACCAGGAGAATGGGATATGTGGTGAATCTTCAAATCTTCTGGGACCAGAAGAATGGGCTATGGGGTGAATCTTCAAATCTCCTGGGACCAGGAGAATGGGCTATGAGGTGAATCTGTAATTCGGAGACCAGGAGAGTGGGCTATGGGGTGAATCTTCAAATCTCCTGGGACCAGGAGAATGGGCTATGGGGGTGAATCTTCAAATCTCCTGGGACCAGGAGAATGGGCTATGAGGTGAATCTTCAAATCTCCTGGGACCAGAAGAATGGGCTATGAGGTGAATCTTTAATTCGGAGACCAGGAGAATGGGCTATGTGGTGAATCTTCAAATCTCCAGAGACCAGGAGGATGGGTTACGGGGTGAATCTTCAAATCTCCTGGGACCAGGAGAATGAGCTATGGGGTGAATCTTCATATCTCCTGGGACCAGGAGAATGGGCTATGGGGTGAAACTTTAAATCTGAGACCAGAAGGGTGGGGCTATGGGGAGAATCTCCAAATCTACTGGGATCAGGAAGATGGGCTATCAGGCGATTCTTCGCATCTCCAGAGGCCAGGAGGATGGGTTACGAGGTGAATCTTAACAACTCCAAGCACCAGAGAGATGAGGGTTTGGGGTGAGTTATCGCCTTCATATGTTTGTCCATCTCGAAAACCCGGCTGTTGTTTTCTTGCGGGTGTGTTTAAACAGAAGAAATCAATTAACAGGCCTGCGTGGCTGGTTATAAATCAGCTATTTACATATTTAATGATTACACCTTTATAAATCCCAGGGAGGGGAGCCGAGTTGGCAGATCCCTCAGCTCTTCTTCAGGCGGCCATCAAATTATTCTGAAAGGCCGGCTCAGACACTAATCTTCTCTTCCACGAAGGGGAAAAAAACGGGGCCTTGTCAGAGAAAAATTGGTCCCTCCTTCGCCCACCGAAAAGCCCTGGAGCTGGGCCACCAACATTACATTAAGGAAATTGCTTAGTCCGCACTTTCCAATAACCCCCCCCCCAATAAAAAAGAGGGGGAGGGCAGCTTTTAATTTTGGCCGCACAGGGAAATCGATCGGCTGCCCTTCAGCTCTGGAAAGCGACGGAGAAAAACCCATCCCGCTCTGACTAATCTAATTTTTCGGAGCCTCGTTCGGAAGCATCCGTGGGTCTCCCGAAACAATGGCGACCATTTTAAGAACCCATCTGGGGATTTGGGCTCCGGAATTCCTTTGATTAAATTAGCTGCCTCCGTCGCTCGGCTGGAAAGAGAGAGAAATGAATTCTGATTGACCGATCGATAGGCAGGGCTGGTATTTATAGCATCCCAGTGGTTACAACCCTTTTAAAGTAATTTACGATGACACGGAACCCAATTATTACAAGGGTGGGGGAGCCAAGAAGCTTGCAGGATGTGGGGGGGGGGGAACACACGGGACTCCCTCCGTGAACTTTAGAAAACGCCTGTGGAGATTCTCCATCATCCTGGGCAAAGTTTTCTTCAAAGGTCCTTCCTTCCTTTTTCCTTCCTTTCTTTCTTCCTTTCTTTCTTTTTCTTCATTCCTTCCTTTCTTTTTTCTTTCCTTCTTGCTTGCTTCCTTCCTTCCTTTTTTCTTTCTTTCTTCCTTCCTTTCATTTTTCTTTCTTTCTTCCTTCCTTGCTTCTTTCCTTTTTTTCTTTCTTCCTTTTCTTTTTTTTCTTTCTTTCTTGTTTTCCTTCCTTCCTTTCTTTTTTCTTTCTTGCTTTCTTTCTTTTCCTTCCTTCCTTCCTTTCTTTCTCCCTTCCTTTCTTTTTTCCTTCTTTCTGTTTCCTTCCTTCCTTTTTCTTTCTCTTCCTTCCTTTCATTTTTCTTTCTTTCTTCCTTCCTTTTTTCTTTCTTCCTTCCTTTCTTTTCCTTCCTTCCTTTCTTCCTCTTCCTTCCTTTCTTTTTCTTTCTTCCTTTCTTCCTTGCTTCTTTCCTTTCTTTCTTTTTTCTTTCTTTCTTGTTTCTTTCCTTCCTTTTTTCTTTCTTTTCCTTCCTTTCTTTCTTCCTTCCTTTCTTCTTTCTTGTGTTCTTCCTTCCTTTTCCTTCCTTCCTTCCTTCTCTTTTTTCTTTCTTTCTTTCTTCCTTCCTTCCTTCCTTCCTGCCTTCCTTCCTTTTTCTTTCTTTCTTTCTTCCTTCCTTTCTTTTTTCTTTCTTTCTTGCGTTCTTCCTTCCTTCCTTGCTTCCTTTCTTCCTTCCTTCCTTGCGTTTCTTCCTTCCTTCCTTCCTTCCTTCCTTCCTTCCTTCCTTCCTTTCTTTCTTTCTTCCTTCCTTCATTCTTTTTTCTTGCTTGCTTCCTTCCTTCCTTCATTTTTTTTCTTCTTTTTTTTCAAATGGCTACCCTGTTTCCCCCAAAATAAGACTTCCCCGGTTAATAAGTCTAATCGGGCTTTTGAGCACATGTGCTCAAAATAAGCCCCTCCCCCAAAAATAAGCCCTCCCTGAAAATATTGCAACACAGCAGCAGCCATGAGGTGACCACGCTCGCCTCCTCCTCCTGCCCCTCAAAAATAATAAGACCTCCCCGAAAATAAGGCCAGGTGCTTATTTCAGGGCTCAAAAGAAAATAAGGCCCTGTCTTATTTTGGGGAAAACATGGTACTAGACTGGGTTTTTTTCTTGAGGAGGAAGAAGAAAACATTTTGCTCCTCATCCGAGAAGCTTCCTCAATTCTGATGGAGCAGTGATGGGGATGGGAGGATGGCTACCGACAGCGGAGACTACTAGAGGGTGGGGAGATGGAAGGATCGCTTCTGATGGGATGGTGATGATGGAGGAATGGAAGAATCGTATTTCTTGGCAGTCATCTGGTCATTGGTACTCCTCCCTGAGAGCTCTGAAGCCACTTGGGAGTTTATCTGCGCCCTCGGGATGCAGTTGGCTGTGGGCTCAGTTGTGGCCATAAATCGAGGACTACCTGTATCATTGAAGGTTCGTAATCTGCGATCTGTAGAGCAGACAGTGGACACACCCAGATGAGCTCATTCAACTTGATCACAGAAGGACCAGGGTGCCATGATGGCAGTCTTCCAATATTTGAGGGGCTGCCACGAAAAAGAGGGGGTTCCAACTATTCTCCAAAGCAGCTGAAGAAACAATGGGTGGAAACCAGTGGTGGGTAGTGGTTTTGGCAGCCTGGGTGGCTGTAACCGGCAGCGACCCAGGCCTGCCACGGCCCGAACTGTTCTCTGGGCAGCACCATTGGCACCAGCATCTATCTATCTATCTATCTATCTATCTATCTATCTATCTATCTATCTATCTATCTATCTATCTATTTCTCTCTCTCTCTCTCTCTCTCTCTCTCTCTCTCTCTCTCTCTCTCTCTCTCTCTTGCTTCTGTGCATGCACAGAACAATTTTCATTGCACTGTACACCCATGCAAAGCGTGTGGCATGTTGCGTAACCACAAACAAACCGGCAGCAGTGAGTGCCAGAACCCACCCCTGGCACCCACCCCCATCTCCACCCCTAATGGAAACTAATCAAGGAGAGAAGCCACCTAGAACTAAGGGGGAATTTCCTGGCAGTGGGAACAATAAACCAGTGGAACAGAAGTTGCCTCCAGAAGTTGTGAGTTAGGGTTTAGACAGAAGGCTTTTAAGAAAAGAAAGGACAGCCATATGTCTCAACTTGTTTAGGGTTTCCTGCCTGAGCAGGGGGTTGGACTAGAAGACCTCCAAGGTCCCTTCCAACTCAGTTATTCTATTCTATTTTCCAAAGCACAAGGACAAGAAGCAATGGGTGGAAACCAACCAAGAAGAGAAGCAAACTAGAGCTAAGGAGAAATTTCCTGACAGTAAGAAAAATTAATCTGTTGAACGACTGTTTGAAATTTTATGATGTCCTTTTTTATATTTTATAGAACTGAGAAATTTCCTGACAGTGAGAACAATTAACCAGTGGAACAACTTGCCTCCAGAAGTTGTGGATGCCCCAACACTGGAATTTTTAAAGAGGACATTGGACAACCGTTTGTCTGAAATGGTGTAGGGTTTCCTGCCTGAGCCCGGGGTTGGACTGAGAAGACCTCCAAGGTCCCTTCCGACTCTGCTACTCTGTTATTCTGTTATTTGAAGGCTCCATTTAGCATAACCTTTCATAACTGAATGTAGAAACTTGCCCTTCTCTTTATAGGATTAGAAGCAGTGGTGGGTTTCAAAAAATTTTTAGAAGCTCTTCTGTAGGTGTGGCCTGCTTTGTGGGAGTGGCTTGCCAGCCATATGACCGGGTGGGCGTGGTCAACTTGTAAAATGTGGTGAACCCACTTAACAACGCTCTTGCTTAGCAACCAAAATGTTGGCTCAGGAACTCTGGCATTGAAGTGTGCAAGTCTTAAAGTTACAAGACCCTTGCATCCTAACCCCTTAGGAAAAAAAAAAACCCAGGGGTGTTCAAACTTGACAGCTTTAAGACTGGTGGACTTCAAACTCCCAGAATTCCTCCTCCAGTCATGTTGGCTCAGGAACTCTGGCATTGAAGCGTTCAAGTCTTAAAACTGTCAAGTTACAAGATCTTTGCACCCCTAATCCTTTAGGGAAAAAAACCTCCAGGGGTGTTCAAACTTGACAGCTTTAAGACTGGTGGACTTCAACTCCCAGATTTCCTCCTCCAGTCATGTTGGCTCAGGAACTCTTGCATTGAAGCATGCAAGTCTTAAAACTGTCAAGTTACAGTTGGTGTTCAAACTTGACAGCTTTAAGACTTGTGGAGTTCAACTCCCAGAATTCCTCCTCTCGCTCTTCATCTTGATGATGTGCAGAGAGGCGAGGGGGAGGGAGCTGGAACCGGTTCTAAACGGCACGGTAGATTTGTGGAACCTCTTCTATAGAAGAGCTTAGAACTGGCAGGAACCCACCCCTGATTATAAGCCATGGATAGTCCGTTCTCGGATTTTGTTCTCCATCCATTATGCAGCTCTGGGCTCACCTCTCCCTTATTCGACCATTCCCTTAGGCCAGGGGTCTCCAACCTTGGCCACTTTAAGACTTGTGGATTTCAACCTCCCAGTTACAGATCTGTAATCTAGGTGTCCATAGACCTTCGTTTTCTGTGCTTAGATTTGATGGTGTCCATGAACTTGGATGGGAGGAAAAGAATACACCGTTTTAATTTCCCAACCTCCAGTTAAAATGTCACTTTTCATTCAATCAGGCATGCAGAGTAGCGGGTAATTTATTCGCCTCTCGGTTCCCCGGAAATGTTTGTGAAGTTCAACGCATCTTCCTGCGTAAAATTATTTCAATTATGTTTTTTTTTTTCATCTTTTGAGAACCGCATTTGAGCATAATTGGCTTCCTTTTAAAATTCTTTTGATGCAGATAACTGTTGTTTTTTTCCCCGAGAAGAATTTCAGCAAATATGCAAAGGAGTCCATGAACAAAACATAAAGAATTTGGCAACCTAAGTAGGAAAAATTGTATTCCCCGTATCTGTTTGGACCTTGACCCCCAACTGCTTCATTCTTCATGGCCAATGGGAAAGGATGAGGGTATTTGTAGTCCAAAAGGCTCAATTTATTCCGGTTTTGGGCACCTATAAATTCTCTTTTTGTTTCCCTCTGCCTGTCCTCTTTCCTCCTCCCACATTCCCTCCTTCTAAACTTACAGGCACCATAATGGCTCATAATGGATGGGTTTTCTTTCTTTTTCCTTTTTTTTTTCTTTCTTTCTTACCCTCCATCCCTCCCCTTCCTTCTTTTTCCTTTCCTCCTTCCTTCCTTCCTTCGTTTCCCTCTCTCCCTCCCACTCCCTTTCTTTCTTTCTTTCTTTCTTTCCTTCCTTCCCTTTCTTTCTTACTTTATTTCTCTCTCTCTCCCTCTCTCTCCCTCTCTCCCCTCCCCTCCCTCCCTCTTTCTTCGAGCTCTTCCTCGACAGCAATATAGGTAGTCCTCGATTTACAACCACAAAAAGATTTGCCGCTAAGCAGTGCTGTTGTTCAGCTGTTAAGCCCATTGCACAACCTGTTTAGCATGGTCATTAATTGAGGTAGGTTGAGAAGTACCTGTCGTATTTTAACAGGCCCAACAGCCTGAATCCGGCTATAGAGGCAACCCTCGACTTACAGCCAGTGACTCACGACCCATTTTTCACACTGAGGACTGTTGCAGCATCAAACTTCTGACGCTTGGCAACCAACTTATATTTATGACGGTTGCAATGTCCCAGGGTTGTGTGATTTGCCTTTTGCGACCTCCTGACACACAAGGTCAATGGGGAAGCCAGATTGAGTGTGAACTAAGATAACAACGCAGTGTTTCACTTAACCACGGTGGCAAGAACAACCGTAAAATGAGGCAAAAACCTAATCTTCACACCAGGGATGGTATTCTGCCAGTTCGTCCAGTTCGGGCGAACCGGTGGTGATGGTGGCAGCGGCGGGAGGCTCTGCCCACCCACCCAGACGTCATCACGAGTCTCTGCATGCTCCGTATTGAGCTGGCGGGACAAAGGGAGGCGACTCAAGTGTTAACCACAACACTAGAATTCAACTAACTCGCAATGAATGAACAACAGCTTCAGCACCACTCTCTCTGTCGGACAGCTAGTTATACCCTAGCTGTCCGGGCAGAGCAGACAATTAGCGCTCTGCAATCCCCCACTCGCTGGCTGGCGGGCGTCTTAGCCAATGAGCTCCATCCTTCAGCCGCCAAGGTTGACAGGTCGTAAGTCGAGGACTTAATGCTGGTCGTAAGTCGAGGACTTAGCACTGCACATACGCAGAAGCACACACACATACACCCCGCGCACTCCCGGTTCCAAACCGGTAGCAAAGGTGATAGCATTTCATGCCTGCTTCACACTCCTGAAACGAATCTAATGAGCGAATGAACGAACTGCCTCCTGCAAACTCCACTCCCCTTTCGCTCCTCTTCTATTTTCCTATGGGAGGGGCCATTCACCTTCCACCTGTGACTTTACTCCCAAGATTTCTGAATTGCTCTTTTCTTCTGGCAGCTCTGCTCAAGGGCACACTGGGAACAGGCTCCAGCTGTTCCTCTGCCTCACTGCTCTCTAGCGCCCTAAGCACCTGGTCACTGTTTGCCTCCAGATGTGGATGCTCCATCATTGGAGGTTTGTAAGAAGGGCGGCCATGTGTCCAGAAGAGGTAGACTCGTGTTCTGATCTAGGGCTTCCTCAGCAGAACGAAGCCGAGTCCCCGTCCCGATAAACCCCTTTAATTTAATGGTATTGGACCTGGGTACTTGAGAGACCGCCTGCTGCCAATTACCTCCACCAGACCGATTAGATCCACAGACTAGGCCTCCTCCGAATTCCATCCGCCGGCCAGTGTCGACTGGCGACTACCCGGAGGAGAGCCTTCTCTGTGGCTGCTCCGACCCTCTGGAACGAACTCCCCGTGGAGATTCGCACCCTCACCACCCTCCAGGCCTTCCGCATAGCCTTAAAACCTGGCTGTTCCGACAGGCCTGGGGCTAAAGAAATCATTGCCCCTATCTCGACTGGTATGATTGTTGCATTTTTTAATTATGTATTGTTTTGTGTTGTTGTCAACGGTCTGTATCCCCCTTCCCTTGCTTGAGTTGTGAGCCGCCCTGAGTCCCTTCAGGGAAAAGGGCGGCATACAAATGAAATAAAAACTCTAAACTCTAAACTCTACAGTGATTTCCTCTCCAGCAAAGTCTTTCCTCTCCCACCCTCTTTCAAGATAGTTCTCAATTCCCGACCTTTGTCAGGCTTGGAGGAGTGGCCGATATCTTTCAGACGCCCACAATGCTTGGCAAGAATGCAGGAATGAACTCATCGTCTCCTGCAAACTCCACTCCCCTGTCGCTCCTCTTTTATTCCCTCTGGGAGGGGCCATTCACCGTCCACCTGTGCCTTTACTCCCAAGTCGACCCCTGTTCTTTAGCTCTTCCCTTCGTCTGGCAGCTCTGCGCATACGTACCTGGGAACAGGCTCCAGCTGTTCTTCTGCCTCACTGATGTCTGACTCTGAAAGAAACTGATAACTGTCAGCGGGCCCCTGGCCCCCTCTCTGCCTCCAACACAGAGCCCTCATCAGAGCCTTCCCCAGACTCCAGGACTGGCCCAGTTCCTCCCCAACCTCCTCACTGTCCGAATCTGGTGCCAACTACACTGGCCGCTGACAGACCACAACGCTACTGTTCAAATCGTGTTTACTCACAAGTGAATTTCACCAGTTTCAATGCCAATTGATTTCCAGGCCTGCCTGTATTCTTGCAACATCTCTACCACTAACTAACTACCAGGGGGGAAACAACATTAAATTGCTCTTAACTGAGGTGGATATATTGAAGGATGCCAAGAAAGGAACGCAATTAGTAAAGTTGCTCAGCTGTCATTGGATTTGCCGTCAATTTTTTTTAAAAAAACAAGTTCAGTATTTAATATTTCATAGCACTAATAATATTATTCGCTCTTCAATTATTAATCGTAATATTGAAATATTTATAATATTCAATGTTTAAGCATGAAAATGGGCCTCAAAGCAGGCCCTTTGAGAAGACGAACAGCATTTTCCAATTTGGCTGGCTTCCAAATGCACAGACTTCCGTTCCCAGAATTCCTAGCGAAAGGCGCTGGCTGGCTCGGGATATCTGGGAGTTGAGGTCCACCTTCAACTGAAGATGCTGAGATTGGAAAACATTGCAATTAGTAGTGGGATCTTTAGTGCCCTCTGAGCTTAGTTGTTTTCTTGTAGGCATTTTGTGACCCAACTAGGTGATATCATCAGTGCTAGAAAGGAATGAGGTTTGTGGGGAGGACAAGGGGGAGGAGGAAGGAGGGGGAGGAGGAAGAAAGAAGAGGAAGAAGAAGAGGAGGAGGAAGAAGAAGAAGAGGGAGAAGAAGAGACAGAGGAAGAAGAAGAGGAGGAGAAGGAAGAGGAAGAAGAGGAGGAGGGGGAAGAAGAGGAGGAGAAGGAAAAATGAAGAAAGAAGAGGAAGAAGAGGAGGAGGCAGAAGAAGAGAGGAGGAGGAGGAGGAGGAGGAGGAGGAGGGAAAATGAAGAAAGAAGAAGAGGAAGCAGAGGAGGTGGAGGAAGAAGAGAAAGAGGAGGAGGAGGAAGAAAAAGAGGAGGAGGAAGAAAAAGAGGAGGAGGAGGAGAAGAGGAGGAGGAAGAAGAAATAGTAGTAGTAGAAGTAGGGAGGAGGAAGAAAAGGACGAGGTGTAGGAGGGAAAATGAAGAAAGAAGAGAAGGAGGAAGAGGAGGAGGAAGAAGAAGAGGAGGTGGAGGGAAAAAAGAAAGAAAGAGAGGAGAAGGAGGAGAGGGAGGAGGAAGAAGAAGAGAAGAAGGAGGAGGAGGAGGAGGAGGTGGAGGGAAAATGAAGAAAGAAGAGGAAGAGAAGAATAGAGAGGAAGAGGAGGAAGGAGGAGGAAGAAGAGGAGGAGGAAGGTCAGGAGTAGGTGGGCAGGAGGGGAAAATTATAAAGGAGGAGGAGGAGGAGAAGAAGAAGAAGGAAGAAAGAAAAGAAGAAGAAGAAGAAGAAGAAGAAGAAGAAGAAGAAGAAGAAGAAGAAGAAGAAGAAGAAGAAGAAGAAGGGGTCTCCTTGGTGCTCTCTGAGCTTGATTGTTTTCTTGCAGACCTTTCATTACCCAACTAGTTAACAATATCAGCGCTAAGAAGGGGAACGGGATTTACACAGAGGAGGGGGAGGGGGCTGGTACTTGCTTGTTTGTTCACAGATGTTTCATTAGCCAAGGCGGGAACGTCACCCGCCTGTGATGTTTCCCTGACACCCAGGTCTTGATGTTATTCCTTTCTTAATGAGGCAAAACAAAGAATTTTTAAAATACATCAAGGTTATTACTGCCCAGAATAGCTACAAACATCTTGCTGATTAAAATAAACTCAAGATACAAGGGAGAAGAGAGGCGAAAGAAACAAAGAAGAAAGGGAGAGGATCCATACATATAATATTTATCAAAAATTAACTTTGACTCACAAACCGATGATTAAACTTAGATCGGAGAGAAAGCGGCTGGTGTGTCTTTTCAGCTCAAACTTTCTGAGCCCTGATAAAGGAAGGCGTCTCTTCGATCGATTCCTTAACATCTGGAGGATAAATTTTCTTTCTCTTCGCACGAAATGATTCTCTCCGTTTGAGCCCCAGACTTCTAAACTCAGAATGCCACATACATTCCATATAAGAGCCAAGGTGGCGCAGTGGTTAAATGCAGCACTGCAGGCTACTGCTAGATCAGCAGTTCAGCGGTTCAAATCTCACCGGCTCAGGGTTGACTCAGCCTTCCATCCTTCCGAGGTGGGTAAAATGAGGACCCAGATTGTTGGGGGCAATATGCTGACTCTCTGTAAACCGCTTAGAGAGGGCTGAAAGCCCTATGAAGCGGTATATAAGTCTACTGCTATTGCTATTGCTATTGTTACATATATGTTCAAGTTTTAAGAAAGATACTGGACAGCCACTTGTCTGAAATGGTATAGGGTCTCCCGTTTGAGCAGGGGAGTGGACTAGAAGACCTCCAAGGTCCCTTCCAACTCTGTTGTTCTGTATTCTGTAACTTTGGTAACTACCAGTTTCTTTCCGGCCGCCCTAAATTTGTATTTGTATTTGTATTTAGTTTATTTGTATGCCGCCCTTCTCCAGGAGGGACTCAGGGCGGCGAACAACTCAGGGGGGAAAAGGGACATAAACACAATACACATGATTAAAATACACGAAAATCACACAGCCATACCAGTCGAGAGGGGAGGGGAACTCGTCAACCCCAGGCCTGCCGGCACAGCCAGGTTTTGACGGCTTTCCGGAAGGCCTGGAGAGAGGTGAGGGTCCGGATCTCCGCGGGGAGTTCATTCCAGAGGGCCGGAGCAGCCACAAAGAAGGCCCTCCCCCGGGCGGTAGCCAGATGGCATTGGCTGGTAGACGGAACCCGGAGGAGGCCGACCCTGTGTGATCTAACGGGTCTTTGGGAGGTAATTGGCAGCAGGCGGACTCTCAAGTACCCAGGTCCAATACCATGAAGGGCTTTATAAGTGACGACTAGCACTTTGAAGCGTATCCGGAGACCGATCGGTAACCAGTGCAGCTCGCGGAGGATAGGTGTAACGTGGGTGAACCGAGGTGCACCCACAATCGCTCGCGCGGCTGCGTTCTGGACGAGCTGAAGTCTCCGAATACTCTTCAAAGGCTGCCCCATGTAGAGCGGTTGTAAAGTTGGCTTTTCCAGCAAGCTGGCCTGGCCTGAATAAAATAAATTATTAATTTGAATTGTTAATTTCAATTTAATTTCTAAATCTAATTGTAAGTGTCTATTGGAGGGTTTTTTTGGATATTTTATTTAATCTTTCTTTTAACTTTTGTAATGTGTGTTTTTATGTTATATGCCGCCCTGAGTCCTTTGGGAGAAGGGCGGCATATAAGTCCAATAAACCTGAAACATATGTTACTAGAATGCTGGTAGTCCTCAACTTACAACCGTTCATTGAGGGACCATTCGAAGCTACAACGGCAATGAAAAGAGGGACCGACGATCATTTCCACATTTACGACCGTTGCGGCATCAGGATTACAAATTCCGACGCTTGGCAACTGACTCATATTTATGACAGTCACAGTGTGTCCCAGGGTCACACGATCCCCTTTTGCGACCTTCTGACAAGCAAAAGCCAATGAGGAATCCAGATTCACTTAACAACCATGCGACTCACTTAGCAATGGCAGAGATTCACTTAACAACTCTGGCAAGGAAGGTCGTCAAACGGGACAAAGTTCACTTGACAAACATCTCGCTTAGCCACAGAAATTTGGGGCTCAATTGTGGTCGTAAGTCGAGGACTGCCTGCGATTCAACGTCCTTAATTCAGCATCCTTAACTAACACCAGCATATTATTCCCAAGACTACCTTAATATGCATTGCAATTATCTATATAATGAATCCCCTCTCTGTCAGCTATATACATTTGTTTAATACGTAAATAATAATTCAGAACAGATAGTTCTCGACTTACAACAGTTCATTTTGTGACCTTTCAGAGTCACAACTGATTTAGGATCGTTTTCACATCTGCCCCATGGTCACATCATCAAATTCAGACGTTTGGCAACTGGTTCATATTTATGACGGTCGCAGTGCCCCGGGGTCAGTGGAGGGTTGCAGGCGGTTCGCCCTGGTACGGACCGTACTGGTGCGTGCCCGGAGCACCGGGTACCTATTCCGGCACATTGCTCCGGAGGTCCCACCTGAGCCTGCCTGAGCTCCTTACCTGGATATTTGAGCTCTTTGGTACTTCCGCGCACGAAGCACACGGCGCTTGAGCGACGCTCCGCCGAGAAGCTGGAGCTTCGCAAAGGCTCGCGGAGGCATAACAAGAGGTAAGGACCCGTGCACGCGTTGTACCGGTTGCAACGAGATCCGGAACCTACCACCACTGCCTGGGGGTGATGTGATCCCCTTTTGCGACTTACTGACCAGCAAAATCAACAGGGAAGTCGGATTCACTTAACAACCGGGTGGTTATCTTAACAACTGCAGTGATTCACTCAACAACTAGAGGAAGAAAGGTCGTGAAATGGGGCCAAACTCACTTGAATGTCTCACTTAGCAACATAAATGTTGGGCTAAGGCAGGACCTAGAACTCACTGTCTCCTGGTGATTGGCCCAAGGTCACCTAGTGATTTTCAGGTCTAAGGCAGGACTAGAACTCACTGTCTCCTGGTGATTGGCCAAGGTCACCTAGCTGATTTCAGGTCTAAGGCAGGACTAGAACTCACTGTCTCCTGGTGATTGGCCCAAGGTCACCTAGCTGGCTTTCAGATCTAAGGCAGGACTAGAACTCACTGTCTCCTGGTGATTGGCCAAGGTCACCTAGCTGGCTTTCAGGTCTAAGCAGGACTAGAACTCACGTCTCCTGGTGATTGGCCCAAGGTCACCTAGCTGATTTTCAGGTCTAAGGCAGAACTAGAACTCACTGTCTCCTGGTGATTGGCCCAAGGTCACCTAGCTGGCTTTCAGATCTAAGGCAAGGCTAGAACTCACTGTCTCCTGGTGATTGGCCCAAGGTCACCTAGCTGGCTTTCAGGTCTAAGGCAGGACTAGAACTCACTGTCTCCTGGTGATTGGCCCAAGGTCACCTAGCTGGCTTTCAGGTCTAAGGCAGGACTAGAACTCACTGTCTCCTGTTGATTGCCCAAGGTCACCTAGCTGGCTTTCAGGTCTAAGGCAGGACTAGATTCACTGTCTCCTGGTGATTGGCCCAAGGTCACCTAGCTGGCTTTCAGGTCTAAGGCAGGACTAGAACTCACTGTCTCCTGGTGATTGGCCCAAGGTCACCTAGCTGGCTTTCAGGATCTAAGGCAGGACTAGAACTCACTGTCTCCTGGTGATTGGCCCAAGGTCACCTAGCTGGCTTTCAGGTCTAAGGCAGGACTAGAACTCACTGTCTCCTGGTGATTGGCCCAAGGTCACCTAGCTGGCTTTCAGGTCTAAGGCAGGACTAGAACTCACTGTCTCCTGGTGATTGGCCCAAGGTCACCTAGCTGGCTTTCAGGTCTAAGGCAGGACTAGAATTCACTGTCTCCTGGTGATTGGCCCAAGGTCACCTAGCTGGCTTTCAGGTCTAAGGCAGGACTAGAACTCACTGTCTCCTGGTGATTGGCCCAAGGTCACCTAGCTGGCTTTCAGATCTAAGGCAGGACTAGAACTCACTGTCTCCTGGTGATTGGCCCAAGGTCACCTAGCTGGCTTTCAGATCTAAGGCAGGACTAGAACTCACTGTCTCCTGGTGATTGGCCCAAGGTCACCTAGCTGGCTTTCAGGTCTAAGGCAGACTAGAACTCACTGTCTCCTGGTGATTGGCCCAAGGTCACCTAGCTGGCTTTCAGGTCTAAGGCAGGACTAGAACTCACTGTCTCCTGGTGATTGGCCCAAGGTCACCTAGCTGGCTTTCAGGTCTAAGGCAGGACTAGAATTCACTGTCTCCTGGTGATTGGCCCAAGGTCACCTAGCTGGCTTTCAGGTCTAAGGCAGACTAGAACTCACTGTCTCCTGGTGATTGGCCAAGGTCACCTAGCTGGCTTTCAGATCTAAGGCAGGACTAGAACTCACTGTCTCCTGGTGATTGGCCCAAGGTCACCTAGCTGGCTTTCAGGTCTAAGGCAGGACTAGAACTCACTATCTCCTGGTGTTTGGCACAAAGTCACCCAGCTGGCTTTCAGTCTGTGGGACTACAACGCACCATCTCGTGGTGATTGGCCCAAAGTCTCCCAGCCAACTTTCATGCCTAAGGCAGGACTAGAACTCACAGTCTCCTGATGATTGCTCCAAAGTCACTTTTCATGTCTAAGGTGGGACTAGAACTCCCATCTCCTGGTGATTGGCCCAAAGTCACAAAGCGAAGCTGGCTTTCAGATCTGACACATTCTAGCCTGGTGCCTTAACTACTACACCAAACTGCCCCTCTGCCTGGATCACAGCACTGGCTTTCACCTTTAGGAGCCAGAAAAGGCCTCATTCCGCTTCTATTGAGCCAAACCAGGGGTGGGATTCAGCCGGTTCGGACTAGTTCCCCAGAACTGATAGTGGAAATCGTGGGGTGGGCCTGCCCCGTGGCACGACAAAACCGCGCTCGACTAAAGCGCGCCCGATTAAACCGCGTCGCTGACGTCATCAACAGGGCAACAACAGCGAGCGCGGAGAAAGAAGGGCGCTTTAAATAGCGCTTTGAAAGCAAGCCGATTCACAGTTAAGGTAAGGGTTAGGTTTAGGGTTAGGTTTAAGGTTAGGTTAAGGGTTAGGTTTAGGGTTAGGTTTAAGGTTAGGTTAAGGGTTAGGTTTAGGGTTACGTTAAGGGTTAGGGTTAGGTTTAGGGTTAGGTTAAGGGTTAGGTTTAGGGTTATGTTAAGGGTTAGGGTTAGGGTTAGGGTTAGGGTTAGGTTTAAGGTTAGGTTAAGGGTTAGGTTAAGGGTTAGATTTAGGGTTAGGATTAGGTTTAGGGTTAGGTTTAGGGTTAGGTTAAGGGTTAGGATTAGGTTTAGGGTTAGGTTAAGGGTTAGGTTTAGGGTTAGGTTTAGGATTAGGTTTAGGGGGGTTAGGTTAGGTTTAGGGGTTAATTTTAGGTTTAGCGTTTACAGCGTTCTTCTGTCTCCGCGCTGTTGTCGCCCTGTGATGACGTCAGCTACGCGGTTTTCGTCGAGCGCGCTTTAGTCGAACGCGGTTTGTGGTGGAACCGGCCTGCCCGCCCACCTGCGCACCCCACCCCCCTGGCTCTATGCCGTTCTATTTAGGCACGTTTTCATATCATGTGCGCATGTGTAGAAGGCTGAGCGCATGGTGGACGAGGCGTGTGTGAGCAAAGCTGGCATGCGCTCACATTTGCAAACCGGTAGGGAAAGTAAGTGAATACCCCCACGGAGCCAAACCAAGGTTCTTAAACTGGGACTTGAGACTGGAATGCAGTCCTGGCCCCAGTTCCTCCACTGGGAAAGGAAGAGGACAGCAATTCGGCGACAGGGGGAAAAAAAACAGGGATGGGGGAGGGAGGAGGACCAAATTAAATGACAGCCCCAAAACTTTTGCCTCTCCGCCAACGTGCCTGCAGCAGCAAGCGAAGCAGGTTGCCCTACAGGAACTCTGCAGATGGCATGGAAACAACAAGAGCATTTAAATGCCATAAAACGAGAGATTTCTACGCCGTTCACCCGGGGAGCGGTGGGAATCGGAGGCGGTGGGCGCACATGGGCCCTTTTCCCTTCGGAAGGCGGCGGCGTTGATTCACTGGCGAACCTCCGATGCCCACCCGCCTCCCACCTGGTTTTGGTGGCTTCAGCCAGCCGAGCGATGAGGACAGAAGTTGCTCACGAATGCATGCTTGCACACATGTGTGTGTGTGTTTGTGAAGGGATGTGAACATGATAGTTTCCTTCTAAACTTACTAGCTCCCTAATGCTCATAATGGATGGGTTTTCTTTCTTTCTTTCTTTTTCTTTCTTTCTTTTTCTTCCTTCCTTTGATTCTTACCCTCCATCCATCCCCTTTCCTTCCTTCTTTCTTTCCCTCCTTTCTTTCTTCCTTCCTTTTTCTTTTCTTCCTTCCTTCCCCTCCTTCACCCTCCTTTTCTCTTTCTTTCTGTCTTTCTTCCTTCCTTTTTCTTCCTTCCTTCCATTGTTTCTTACCCTCCATCCCTCCCCCTTCCTTCCTTCTTTCCCTTCTTTCTTTTTCTTTCTTTCTTTCTTTCTTTCTTCCCTGCTTCCTTTTCTTCCTTCCTTCCTTTCTCTCCCCCCTTTCTTTCTTCCTTTCTTCCTTGTTTCTTACCCTCCATCCCTCCCCGTTCCTTTCTTCTTTCCTTCTTTCCTTTCTCTCTCTTCTTCCTCCCTCCCTCCCTTTTTCCTTCCTTCTTTTCTTTCCCTCCCTCCTCCCCACTCCTTTTCTTTCTTCCTTCCATCCTTCCTTCTGAGTCCAATTCTTCTTCTTCCCTTCCTGATTTTCTTCCTTCCTTTTCCTCTCTCCCTCCTTCCCACTCTCTTTCTTTCTTCTTTCCTTCCTTCCTTCCTCCCTCCATCCCTCCCTTTTTCTCTCCCTCCCTCCCACTTCCTTTCTTCTTCTTTCTTCTTTCCTCCCTCCCTCCATCCCTCCCTTTTTTCTTCCTTCCTTCCTTCGTTTCTTACCCTCCATCCTTCTCCCTTCCTTTCTTCATTCCTTCCCCACCTTTCTCTTTCTTCTTCCTCCCTCCCTCCCTTTTTCTTCCTTCCTTCCTTTCCCTCCCTCCCACTCCTTTTCTTTCTTTCTTTCTTTCTTTCTTTCTTTCTTTCTTTCTTCCATCCTTCCTTCTGACTCCAACTCTTCTTCTTCCCTTCCTGATTTTCTTCCTTCCTTTCCCTCTCTCCCTCCTTCCCACTCCCTTTTTTCTTCTTTCCTTCCTTCCTTCCTCCATCCCTCCCTTTTTCTTCCTTCCTTCCTTTGTTTCTTACCCTTCATCTCTCCCCTTCCTTCCTTCTTTCCTTCCTTTCTCTTTCGCTCTCTCTCTCTACTTCCTCCCTCCCTTCCTTTTTTCTTCCTTCTTTCCTTTCCTTCCTTCCCTCCCTCCCTCCCTTCCTTCTTCCCCTGTCCCTTTCCTTATTTTTGTCTTCCTGCATCTTCATAACAGGAGCTGCTGCTCAAATCATCCCCGCAGGGGACAGAAGAGCAGATAGCAGAACAAACGGAGGCGAGACCTCGGGGGTGTCTCTACCACACTGTGATCTAAATATCACGAAAGACATGCTGATAAGAGAGAGAGCGAGAGAGAGAGAGAGCGGGAAAGGAACAGAAGCAGCGAAAGAGGCAAATTGAGCTGTGAGCTACGGTCTTTCTTTGCCCCCCCCCCCCCAAACTGCCGCCTGGGGAACCGAGTCTCTCCATAGCGGCCAGAATTTCTCAACACTTTAAAGTTACAGGCTGTTCTTTGAGTTACGACTCTCTTTTGCTAAGATGGGGGGAAGCCTGATTTGTTTAACGACCATGTGATTCACTTAACAACCATTCGCTGACCAACCGTAGGGGAGAAAAGTCGTAAAAGGGGTACAACTCCCTTAACAACTGTCTTGTTTAGCAATGGGAATGTCGGGGGTTAATTTTGGTTGTAACTCCGAGGACTGCCTCTACTGATCAGAAAGGAATGGCAGAAAACGCCAGAAGCCAGAGAAACGGCAGAATTCTTGGAGTGAATCTGGGGCTCTAGAATAGAGGCCGTCTCTTGGGAATAGCAATAGCAGTTAGACTTAATACCGCTTTGCAGTGCTTTCCAGCCCTCTCTAAGCAGTTTGCAGAGTTGGCATCTTGCCCCCCCCCCACCCCCCACCCCAACTATCTGAGTCCTCATTTTACCAATCTTGGAAGGATGGAAGGCTGAGTCAACCTTGAGCCGGTAAGGATCAAACTCCTGACAGTGGGCAGAGTTTGCCTGCAATACTTCATTCTACCCATTGTTCTACCATGGGGAACAGAGGGAGGGAGGGAGAGAGAGAGAAAGAGAGAGAGGGGGAGGGTGAGAGAAGTTCTATCTATCTATCTATCTATCTATCTATCTATCTATCTATCTATCTATCTATCTCTATCTATCTATCTATCTCTATCTATCTATCTATATCTCCCATCTCTATCTATCTATATCTATCTATCTATCTATCTATCTATTTATCTATCTATCTATCTATATCTATCTATCTATCTATCTATATCTCCATCTCTATCTATCTATCTATCTATATCTCCATCCTCTATCTATCTATATCTATCTATCTATCTATCTATCTATCTATCTATATCTATCTATCTATCTATCTATCTCTATCTATCTATCTATCTATCTATCTATCTATCTATATCTCCATCTCTATCTATCTATATCTATCTATCTATCTATCTATCTGTATCTATCTATCTATCTATCTATCTATCTATCTATCTATCTATCTATATCTCCATCTCTACCTATCTATCTATATCTATCTATCTATCTATCTATCTATCTATCTATCTATCTATCTATCTATCTATCTATATCTCCATCTCTACCTATCTATATCTATCTATCTATCTATCTATCTATCTATCTATCTATCTATCTATCTATATCTCCATCTCTACCTATCTATATCTATCTATTTATCTATCTATCTACCTATCACTAGAGAGAGAGAGAGATGCTCTATCTATTTATCTCGATCTATATCTCCATCTCTACCTATCTATATCTATATCTATCTATCTATCTATCTATCTATCTATCTATCTATCTATCTATCTATATCTAGGAAAAAGACAGAGAGAGAGAGGTTCTATCTCTATCTATCTATCTATCTATCTATCTATCTATATCTCTATCTCTACCTATCTATATCTATATCTATATCTATCTACTATCTATCTATCTATCTATATCTATATCTCTACCTATCTATATCTATATCTATCTATCTATCTATCTATCTATCTATCTATCTATCTATCTATCTATATCTCTATCTCTAGAGAGAGACAGAGAGAGAGAGAGGTTCTATCTATCTATTTATCTCTATCTATTTATCTCTATCTATTTATATCTATCTATCTATCTATCTATCTCTCCATCTCTACCTATCTATATCTATCTATCTATCTATCTATCTATCTATCTATCTATCTATCTATCTATCTATCTATCTATCTATCTATCTATCTATATCTAGAGAGAGACAGAGAGAGAGAGGTTCTATCTATCTATTTATTTATTTATCTCTATCTATTTATATCTATCTATCTATCTATCTATCTATCTATCTATCTATCTATCTATCATTTTAACTATCTATCTATCTCTATCTATCTCTACCTCCTACCTACCTATCTATCTATATCTATGTTGAGAGAGAGTGGTTCTATCTCTATCTATCATCTATCTATCTAACCATCTATCTAACTATCTAACTATCTATCTTTATCTATCTGGAGAGAGAGAGAGAGGAGAGAGAGAGAGAATAACCATAGCAATAGCACTTGGAATTAGCCACCCCATCATAGCTGGGATAGTGAATTTGTGCCCTGAACAGGGGGTTGGTCTAGATGACCTCAAGGGTCCGTCCCTCCAACCTCTTCCATTGTAGCATTCTATCATCCTAACCAAAGAAGGTTCTGTTGTTTGCCCTGCCCACAAACGACCTCACGTTAACCTGATTTCCATGAGCTATTCCAAGTGTGCGCTCCATCCCTGGAGGTTTTTAAGAAGAGACTGGACAGCCCTTTGTGTGAAATGGTATAAAGTCTCCTGCTTGAGCAGGAGGTTGGACTAGATGACCTCCAAGCCTCCTTTTCAAATCTCTTATTCTGTTCTTCTGATCTGGGCTAA
Source organism: Thamnophis sirtalis (assembly GCF_051295495.1). Taxonomy (NCBI): domain Eukaryota; kingdom Metazoa; phylum Chordata; class Lepidosauria; order Squamata; family Natricidae; genus Thamnophis; species Thamnophis sirtalis. The sequence goes on along the minus strand of NW_028261381.1, from coordinate 173,441,686 downwards.
AAATTTTCGCAGATGCCCGTCCTGAAGAATGGAAGGTCACCCGTGACTAGGTTTTAGACTCCATCCATAATTGGGGGTGGGGTTTTTGTTGTTGCTTATTCTCCTTCTCCCTTGTGTCTTGACACAATTCTGGTGCAGCCTAAGTTTTATGGCCAGCCGGCTCC
>NW_028261381.1:173432360-173441322 GCF_051295495.1 Thamnophis sirtalis | reverse complement strand
GGTAGGGTAGGGATGGTAGGGTAGGCTAGGCTAGGGTAGGGTAGGTAGGGTAGGGTAGGCTAGGGTAGGCTAGGGTAGGCTAGGGTAGGCTAGGGTAGGCTAGGGTAGGGTAGGTAGGGTAGGGTAGGGTAGGCTAGGGTAGGCTAGGGTAGGCTAGGGTAGGGTAGGTAGGGTAGGTAGGGTAGGCTAGGTAGGGAAGGCTAGGTAGGGCAGGGTAGGGGAGGGTAGGTAGGGTGGGTGGGTGGGGTAGGCTAGGTAGGCTAGGCTAGGTAGGGCAGGGTAGGGGAGGGAGGGGAGGGTAGGGAGGGTGTGGTAGGGTAGGCTAGGTAGGGTAGGCTAGGTAGGACAGGGTAGGGAGGGTAGGGAGGGTAGGGTAGGGTAGGCTAGGGTAGGGTAGGCTAGGGTAGGCTAGGTAGGGCAGGGTAGGGTAGGGAGGGTAGGGAGGGTAGGGTAGGGAGGGTGGGGTAGGGTAGGCTAGGTAGGGTAGGCTAGGTAGGGCAGGGTAGGGTAGGGAGGGTAGGGTAGGGTAGGGTAGGGAGGGTGGAGTGGGGTAGGGTAGGGTAGGGAGGGTAGGCTAGGCTAGGCTAGGGTAGGGTAGGCTAGGGTAGGGTAGGTAGGGTAGGGTAGGTAGGGTAGGGTAGGGTAGGCTAGGGTAGGCTAGGGTAGGGTAGGTAGGGTAGGTAGGGTAGGCTAGGTAGGGTAGGCTAGGTAGGGCAGGGAGAGAGGATGGGGTAGGGTAGGTAGGGCAGGGTAGGGTAGGGTAGGGTAGGATAGGGATGGTAGGGTAAGATAGGGAGGATGGGGTAGGGTAAGGTAGGCTAGGTAGGGCAGGGTAGGGTAGGGTAGGGATGGTGGGGTGGGGTCGGGTAGGTAGGGTAGGGTAGGGTAGGGTGGAGTGGAGTGGGGTAGAGTAAGTAGGGTAGGGTAGGGTCGGTAGGGTAGGCAGGGTAGGGTGGGGTAGGGTAGAAGAGGAGGAGGAGAGGAAGAGGAGGAAGTGGAAGAGGAGGAGAAAGAAGAAGAAGAAGAGGAGGAGGAGGAGGAGGAGGAGGAGGAGGAGGAGGAGGAGGAGGAGGAGGAGGAGGAGGAGGAGGAGGAGGAGGATCATTGGAGGACCGGGAAGAAAGACCAGACTGGAGACAGATCTTCTGGCAGAAAACCAACCTAGGAGATGGCTAATAGTTAGCAATGATGTGATGGCCCACAATTCCTCAATCAATATGAAGACCTAGTTTTCTGAAGAAATCCACAATGCTAGGATGGTTGAAGGAAAGAGGAGAAGGAGAAGAAGATGACCAAGGGGCAAGGATGATGGACTCAACTGCAGTGATGATGGGGCCACCATTGAAAGAGCTGAAAGACCGGATTGAGGACAGATTCCCCACGAGAAAATCTATGTGGCTGCTAAGAGTCGAAAACAACTTGATGGCACTTAATCAATCCATCACATAGTAATAATTTTTTTAAAATCAAGATATCAGACAATAAAAAGCAATCAACCATTAAAACATGAGCATCGTTAAACCACAGCACTGCATATCATTAAACAGCCAAAGACATAAACGTTGAAACAGCTTTGAAGGAATATTCATATTTTTTTTAAACTATTCCCGATATGGAATTCTAGAACTGTAGGGCTGGAAGGGACCTTGGAGGTCTTCTAGTCCAACCCCAGGCCCAAGGCAGGAGTCTTTATATCTTCCCAGACAAATCGATGTCTCCCCATTCAGGACTGTACGAGACTTAACCGAATAACAGAGCTGGAAGGGACCTTGGAGGTCTTCTAGTCCAACCCCCTGCTCCACAGGAGACCTTATATACCATTCCAAATGGCTGTCCAGTCTCTTTTTAAAAGCCTCCAATATTGCAGCACCCAGAACCTCTGGTGGCAAGCGGTTCCACTGGTTAATTGCTCTCTTTGTCAGGAATTTTAGTTCTCGGTTGCTTCTCTCCTTGATTAGTTTCCACCCATTGCTTCTTGTCCTGCCTTCAGGTGCTTTGGAGAATATGTTGACCCAGTCCTCTTTGTGGCAACCCCTCAAATACAGGTAGTCCTCCATTTACGACCACAATCGAGCTCCACATTTCTGTTGTTAAGTGGGACATTTCTTCAGTGAGTTTTGCGCCATTTTTTTAACCACCTTTCTTGCCACAGTCGTTCAGTGAATCACGGCAGTCATTTAAGCGAGTAACCTGGTTGTTAAGTGAATCTGGCTTCCCCATTGAATTTGCTTGGCAGGAGGTCGCAAAAGTGGACCACATGACCCCGGGACACTGCGACCGTCATAAACGTGAACCAGTTCCCAAGACTCAAATTCCGATCACGTGATCGGGGGGATGCCGCAAAGGTCATAACTTTGAAAAATGGCCCGTTTTTCCCAGTGGCATTGTAGCATTGAACTGTCACTAAACGAACTGTTGTAAACCGAGGACTACCTGTACTGGAATCACAGGTTTGCTTCTGTCAATCCACATCAATTGGGGAAAGAGGGTTCGCTTAATGACCATGGGATTCCCTTAATAACTACAGTAACTCACTTAATGACTGCGTTTAAAAAGGCCATAAAATTCAAGTCTGGCTTGCTGGTTGGAGAAAATAAATCTAACAAACATAATGGATTAGCAATGTTTTTTTGACAGTTTGCAACTATCATTATATTGTTGTAACCCACCAGCGGCCAGCAGAGCTGGCAGCAGATTCGGAGAGTGAGGAGGTTGGGGAGGAAGATGGGCCAGTCCTGGAGTCTGGGGAAGGCTCGGATGAGGGCTCTGTGTCGGAGGCAGAGAGGGGGCCAGAGCCGTATGCCAGTCATCAGCTGCCTTCGGAGTCAGAGATCAATGAGGCAGAAGAACAGCTGGAGCCTGTTCCCAGTGTGCGCATGCACAGAGTTGCCAGACAAAGGGAACAGCTCAAGAACAGGGGTCGACTTGGGAGTAAGGCCACAGGTGGACGGTGAATGGCCCCTCCCATAGGGAATAAAAGAGGAGCAACAGGGGAGTGGAGTTTGCAGGACAGACAATTAATTCATTCCTGCATTCTTGCCAAGTATTGTGGGCATCTGAAAGATATCAGCCTGGCCTCTCTCCAAGCCTGATCAAGGTCGGCAATTGTGAACTATCTTGAAAGACTGAGGGAGAGGAAAGACTTGGCTGGAGAGGAATTCACTGTACATTAAATAAAAGGGGCTTTTCAGGACAAGGAGTTGGCTTTGTGCTACTGGGGAGGTTCCACCACAAAACCGCGGAGGACAAAATCGTGGTCGACGAAAGCGCGCATTTGACGTCATCACAGCGTGACGAAAACATCACGCTGTGATCGAAAAATGTAAAAATAAAGCGAAAAACTTACCCTAACCCCCCCAAACCTAACTCTAAACCTAACCCTAAACCTAACCCTTAACCTAACCCTAAATCTAACCCTAAACGTAACCCTTAACCTAACGCTAAACGTAACCCTAACGCTCTAAACCTAACCCTAACCCTAACCCTAAACCTAACCCTTACCTTTATGTGAATCGGCTTGCTTTAATTTTAATTTTATTTCAATTTTAAAATTTTTTCGTCACGCTGTGATGACGTCAAATGCGCGCTTTCGTCGAGCGCGATTTTGTGCTCCGCGGTTTTGACGGGTCACGACTGGGGAAGCCTCGGTCAGAACATATATTCCGCAACTTTCTTTCACGAGCCTCTTTCTTTTCTTTGCTTTCCTGATGTTTTCCTTTAAATTTGTCTTTTACTGTATGTAAAAATTCTCAGGAAATACGTGAAAAAGGAGACTGTCCCTCCACTTCCTCTCCCTCTGTCTCTCTGAGAGTTGTTGTTGTGATGATAAAATGAGGAGGCCTCTCCAGAGGTTGCTTTCTGCGCTCAGATATTAAAAAAACACAACAGAAATGACAGGCCTAATTAAATACGTATATCCTGCCATTCTCGTTTTAGGAATGGAACAGCAAGATTTGAACACAGGATCGTTGCCGAGAAATTTCCCATCTGGAAATATTTTTTCATGAGACAGGTAGTTCTTAATCTTAACTTACAATGGCTCGCTTAGTTCGAAGTTACAACGGCACTGAAAAATGGACACGTGACCGTTTTCCATATTTACAGCAATGGTAGCATCCCCATGTTGACGCGATCAAAATTCAGACACTTGGCAACCGACTCATAGTTACGACGGTTCCAGTGTCCCGGGGTTGTGTGATTAATTTTTTGCCAATTCCTGACAAGCAAAGTCCATGGGGAAGCCAGATTCACTTAACAACCGTGTTGCTGAGTTCGACAACTGCAGTGATTCACTTAACAATTGTGGTCAGAGAGATTGTACAATGGGGCAACGCTCACTTAACAACTATCTCGCTTGGCAACTTTAATTTGGTGGCCGTAAGTCGAGGACTAGCTGTAATTCTGGGCCCGGTTTTATTTTTCCTTGATTTCCTTGAATAAGAAATAGAGATAGAAGTGAATGAAATGGAGTGGGGAATGGGGAATGCGGAATGGGGAATGCGGAATGCCGAATGGGGAATAAGAAATAGAGATAGAGATAGGGACAGGGATAGAGATAGAGAGATAGAGATAGAAGTGAATGGAATGGAGTGGGGAATGGGGAATAGGGAATAGGGAATAGGGAATAAGAGATAGAGATAGAGATAGGGATAGGGATAGGGATAGGGATAGGGATAGGGATAGGGATAGAGAGAGATAGAGATAGAGATAGAGATAGAGATAGAGATAGAGATAGAGATGATAGAGATAGAGATAGAGATAGAGATAGAGATAGAGATAGAGATAGAGATAGAGATAGAGATAGAGATAGAGATAGAGATAGAGATAGAGATAGAGATAGAAGTGAATGGAGTGGGGAATAGGGAATAAGGAATAAGAAATAGAGATAGGGATAGGGATAGGGATAGGGATAGGGATAGGGATAGGGATAGGGATAGGGATAGGGATAGGGATAGGGATAGGGATAGGGATAGGGATAGGGATAGGGATAGGGATAGAAAAGTGAATGGAGTGGGGAATGGGGGAATAGGAAAGGGAATAAGAAAAAGAGAGAGAGAGAGACATAGAGATAGATAGATAGAGAGAGATAGAGAGAGATAGAGATAGAAGTGAATGGAATAGAGGGGAATGGGGAATAGGGAATAAGAAATAGAGATGGGGATAGAGATAGTGATAGGGATAGAGATAGGGATAGAGATAGAGATAGAGATAAATAGTTAGAGATAGAGATAGAAGTTAATGGAATGGAGTGGGGAATGGGGAATGGGGAATGGGGAATAAGGAATAAGGAATAGAGATAGAGATAGAGATAGAGATAGAGATAGAGATAGAGATAGAGATAGAGATAGAGATAGAGATAGAGATAGAGATAGATAGAGATAGAGATAGAGATAGAGATAGAGATAGAGATAGAGATAGATAGAGATAGATAGAGATAGATAGAGATAGATAGAGATGTAGATAGAGATAGAGATAGAGATAGAGATAGAGATAGAGATAGAGATAGAGATAGAGATAGAGATAGAGATAGAGATAGAGACAGAGACAGAGACAGAGACAGAGATAGAGATAGAGATAGAGATAGAAGTGAATGGAATGGAGTGGGGAGTGGGGAATGGGGAATAGGGAACAGGAAATAAGGAATAAGAAATAGAAATGTGTGGAATGGAATGAGGAATAAGGAATAAGGAATAAGATTAGAAATAGAAATGATGGAATGGAATGGAATAGAATAGAATAAGGAATAGAAACAGAATAAGGGAATAGAATAGAATAGAGTAGAATAGAATTGGAAGGGACCTTGGAGATCTTCTAGTCCAACCCCCTGCTCAAGCAGGAGAACCTAAACGTTTTATACTGGGTATAAAAATAAATCTTTACCACGCAGAAAAAAACAATTGGAAACCCATTTTTAATCTTTTTCTTTCCCATTTCTGTACCCAAGGTGTTTGAAATGGAAGTTTGCAGACGGATTCCCCCTTGCAGGAATCTAATAATTTTGATTTGTTAATGAATTCAAGGAGTTCCCCCCCCCACCTCGTTCTCTTCCCACCTCAAAAGATCCTTTAAATAGAAAGTGGAAATACAGTCAGTGACCTCCCGTCGCTCTGGGAGAGGGAGAGGGACCAATGAGGAAAGGAAACTGCCCTTAGCAAGCCAGCAGGCTTAAAGCTTAGCATCGTGCAGTAGCTAAGCCACGGGTTCAAATCTTGCCGTTCTGGTGGCCAGATTTACTGCCTGGCAATTGGCCAGCTGACGGATTAACATGAGCTCCCCTTGTTTAGAACGACTTGGATTATGGTGGATGGGCAAGCTTTCATTTTATCCAGGGGTGGGGACTTTAGAGATCATCTATAGGTAGCCCTCGATTTACAACAGTTCATTTAGTGACCGTTGAACGATGCAACAGCACTGAAAACAGCGACGTATGAACATGTTTCATATTTAAGACGGTGGCTGTATCCCCGTGATCATGAGATCAAAATTCAGAGGCTTGACGACTGACTCAGATTTATGACGGTTGCAGTGTCCCGGGGTCACGTGATCTCCTTTTGCAACCTTCTGACAAAACAAAATCGATGGGGAAGCCGGATTCATTTCACAACCGCGTTTCGAACTTCAGAACTGTAGTGATTCACTTAACAACGGTGGCAAGGAAGGTCGTAAAACGGGGCAAAACTCCCTCAACAAAAGTCTCACTTAGCAACGGAAATGTCGGCCTCCATTGGGGTCGTACGTCGAGGACGATCTGCAGTCCGGAGGGGGGGAGGGATTGTCTGCAAATTTGACAACTTTAAGCTCTGTGGACTTCAACTCCCAGAATCCCCCTCAACCTTCGACCGCCATGGATACCTGAATTTCTGTTGCTAAGCAACGTGGCTGTTCAGTGAGCCGCGCCTGATTTTTACAACCTTTTGGCCATGGTTGTTAAATGAATTGCTGCCATTGTTACGTGACTCACGAAGCCATTAAGCGAATCTTTGACTTTGCTCGTGGAAAGAGGGTGGGAAGGTGACAAATTTTAATCACTTCAGGATATTGCAAAGACATGCCAGATGCTACAGCGGTTACAAGGGCGAGGAGCAGTTCTAACTCCCCCTTTTCCGTGCCGTTGTAACTTGAAACGGTCACTAAAGGGGTGCTTGTAAGTCAGGGATTGCCAGTACTTCTCCCTCGGTTTCCCGCTGGCAATTTCCTGCCCACTTAGCCGTAATAACGGGGTCACTAATGTAATCAAAGCTTTTCTTACCCTCCACTGTCACAAGATTTAACTACGCAGAATGCAGTCAGATTTATAAGGCTCTTGTTTAAATGTCACCAAATCCAGAACTCAAATATTATAACTTCTTGGCATTTTGAAAGAAATTGCACAAACCCTCCGGGAACGGCAGCCACAGGTAGCGAACAAATCGCCATGGATGGCAGTTGGTGGGCTTGGCAAAGGGAGTGGGGTGAGGGGGTGAGGGTTGTGGGGGGGTGGGCTACTTAACCGAGCAAAGAATAGCAGAGTTGGAAGGGACTTTGGAGGTCTCCTAGTCCAACCCCCTGCCTAGGCAGGAAATCCTATACCGTTTCAGACAAATGGCTATAGATAGATAGATAGATAGATAGATAGATAGATGATAGATAGATAGATAGATAGATAGATAGATAGATAGATAGATAGATAGATAGATGATAGATAGATAGATAGATAGATGATAGATAGATAGATAGATAGATAGATAGATAGATAGATAGATAGATAGATAGATGATGGATAGATAGATAGATAGATAGATGATAGATGGATGGATGGATGGATGGATGGATGGATGGATGATAGGTAGGTAGATAGATAGATAGATAGATAGATAGATAGATAGATAGATAGATAGATAGATGATAGATAGAGATAGATAGATAGATAGATAGATAGATAGATAGATAATGGATAGATGATAGATAGATAGATAGATAGATAGATAGATAGATAGATAGATAGATAGATAGATAATGGATAGATGGATAGATAGATAGATAGATAGATAGATAGATAGATAGATAGAAAGATAGAGATAGATAGATAGATAGATAGATAGATAGATAGATAGATAGATAGATAGATAGATAGATATAGATGATAGATAGATAGATAGATAGATAGATGATAGATAGAGAGAGAATGAGAGAGAGATCTGTCTGTCTGTCTATCTATGTATCTATGTATCTATCTATCTATCTATCTATAATCCCTCTGTCTCTCCCTCCCTCCTCCCCCTCTCTCTCTCCCTTCCTCCCTCCTCCCCCCTTCTTTCTCTCCACCCCCCCTCCTCCTCCCGGTGGTGCAGTGGTTAGAATGCAGCATTGCCGACTGCTCACAGCCAGCAGTTCAATCCTGACCGGCTCAAGGTTGACTCAGCCTTCCGTCCTTCCAAGGTTGGTAAAATAAGGACCCATAATTTTTTTTTTAGGGGGGCGGGGAGATGCTGACTCTGCAAACCGCTTAGAGAAGGCTGAAAAGCACTGTGGAGCGGTATGTAAGTCTAAACGCTCTTGTTATTGCTAGATGAAGTAAGTATTCCCTTGCCTCTTCATTCCTCCCCTCTCCATTTATGATTCCACTTAATTAAGTTATAAGGGAGAGATAATAATGTCCTTAAAGTTAGAAGCAGGAACATTTGCATTAAAAAGTGAGGGGAGGGGGCTTGCAGTGAGAAGAGAATGCAGCCTTGTTGGGGACCAGAATTATCTCCCCCCCCCCCCCGAAAAAAAATTGCAAAGGGGATCAATTCTCCATCCTTAATTCTCATCGGAGGTCTTGTTTCATTATTATCTTGTAAATGGATTCCGAGACGTCCTAGCTTTTTTAATGGATTCTTTGAGTTAATTTTTGAAAGCTCCCCATTATTAGGTGTCTCAACACAGACTATTCTAGCTGTTGCTCTCACCATCATTACAATTTCATATTATTACGACCACA
>NW_028261381.1:173397360-173427360 GCF_051295495.1 Thamnophis sirtalis | reverse complement strand
CATTAAGGCCTGAGCCAGTCTATTCTACATAACAAAGATCTACAGGAAGAGCCATAATAAGAATCCCAAAGCCCATTCATTGCATCATCACCCAGCAAGAGTCAACCAAGCCTGGGACTCAGGACAGCCTACAGAGTTGTCCCTGCAGGGCCCCCATGGGAGTCTGACAACCAATCAGAATACAAGCTCAACTTCAAAAGCCCAGAGAGAGTATAAAACCCAGGGACTCTCAGCATCTCTGCCCTTTTTCTTCAAGATCTTCAAGGCATATGACCCCCTTTTTGCCCAGGACTTCAAACCATGTGGTCCTGTCCACCATTAAACCATCTTTCCAAGCAGCCTCCATGTTTCCAGTGTCTTTTTCCCCACTTGCAAATGAACCCAGATGGGCATTTCTTCCAACACCTTCAAATGGGGATGAGAATAAAACCAGATGTTCGCAGGTGGGCCTTGAGTTAACGCCTGTTCAAAACTACAACGGCACGAGAGCGACACACGCCCACGATTTACTTAACAACTGCTGTGATTCACTTAACAACCACAGCCAAAAAGATCGTACAACGGGGCAAAACTAACTTAACAACAGCCGTTCCCGGCGGCAGTGATTCTGGGCTCAGTTATGGTCGTAAGGTTGAACCCGTGGAATGACCCCGAAGAACAGAAGGAAGAGCCGCTACTGAGATAAAAAGTAAAGGTTCCCCTCGCACATATGTGCTAGTCGTTCCCGACTCTAGGGGGCGCTGCTCATCTCCGTTTCAAAGCCGAAGAGCCAGCTCTGTCTGAAGACGTCTCCGTGGTCATGTGGCCGGCATGACTAAACACCGAAGGAGCACGGAAGGTGGTTCCTAATTTTTCTACTCGCATTTTTTTACGTGCTTTCGAACTGCTAAGTTGGCAGGAACTGGGACAAGTCGCGGGAGCTCACTCCGTTACGCGGCGCTAGGGATTCGAACTGACAAACGGCCGACCTTTCTGATCGACAACCTCGGCGCCTTAGCCACTGCGTCCTCTGCGACTGAGGACGTGGGTCGGATAAAAGTAATCCGAGTCAGGAGCAGAAGTGCAACGTGAGAAGGCGCCTCGTACGCCGAGGACGACTGGATATGGTGGCAATTTTAGGTGAATAGGAGTCGCGCCTTCCCTGTCTGAGCTTCCGTCCTTTGGATTAGACAAACCCCGGTGTTTAATGTTGTCTAGCAAGTAAACTTGAGCAAGGAAATGTAAAGCTTTCCGCTCCTTTAATTGAGCATCCGTGAAGTCAAGGGGGATGTTGTCTCCTTTAGAGAAACTCAGGCTGAAGGCGAGCTTCCCTTAAAGAGGAGATTTTCCCCCCCACACCCCGGAAAGGAGCCGCCTGTATATAAAATTGCATTAGCCACAATGGGCCCTCTCTGCAGACCAGGCTGGCTGGAATGAGATGTAAACCTTGAAACACGATTAATCTCCGGAGCCTTTGGCCCATTTTTTTTCCCACTGCTGCCACGGCTGACCTTCAAAAGTGTGTGGGGGGGGAAGCAGAGCTGCAGAAGAGGGAAGCTCCCTCTGAAGCCATCACAACGGACGCAGCAGCTGGCTGGGAAAAGCTGGTGAGGTTGGGGCCGGCCGGCTGGCAGTGGAGAGGGAGGCCAGGACGGGCATGGAGGGGAGAGCGTTCCCTCTCCCGCTGCTGGCGACATTCGCCCCCCAGGATTGCCGCCCTTGTCTGGAGGGCCATCGAGGGCCAGAGCGGTGATGGCAAACCTGCCACAGGTGGCACACGGAGCCATTTCTTGGGGCACGCGAGGCATTGCCCTGTTTGGTGCGCGCGCTGGCCAGCTGATTTCAGCCTTCATTTCCGGCCATTTTGCACCCTCCAGAGGCTTCTCTGAAGCTTCCGGAGGGCGAAAAACAACACGGAAGTTCGGGAACAGACTTCCAGTTTGTGCGTTGGGCTGTTTTCCTCCCTTGGGAGGCTTCAGGAGACTTCCCTGAAGCCTCCGGAGGGAGGAAAACGGCCCTACGAACAACCCGGAAGTTCAGGAACGGGCCATTTCTGGCCTCCAGAGGGCCTGCCAGGGAGGGTGGTGGTGGGGCCGTTTTCACCCTCCCCAGCTCCTAGAAAGCCTTTGGAGCCTGGGGAGGGCGAAAAAGGGGTCCACCAGGCCATCATGTATCAAAAGCAAGGGGTGAGTTGTGCGCATATGCGCAGGGAGTCATGTGCGCATGTGCAATGGGCCATGTGCGCATGTGCAAGGGGTCACGTGCACATACGCAGGGGGAGGGCATGCACGCACACGATCCACTCACGCTCCCCTCGCTTTTGGCACGTGATAGCAAAAAGGGTAGCCATCACTGGGCTAGAGGAATGGATGAGCAGTGGTCTCATAGGGAAAGCTCCAGTGGTGGGATTCAGCCGGTTCGGACCGACGATCAGATGGTAGCAAAACAGGCGGGCCCGCCCCTGCGCTTTACTTACCTATATCCTCTCAGCTGATTTGCACTGCAGAGCAGAGCAAAAGCACCTCACCTGTGCACTGCCCAGAAGTAACGTGGAAGGTGAGTCTTGTTAAAATTGTTGATGTGCACAGAGAGCGCATGTAAGGCACCAGCGTGTGCAGAGCATATGCGCGAAACATGTGATCACCGAACCGATAGCTAAACCAGCAGGATCCCACCACTGGAAGGCTCCTATACTATGTCTCACACAGGTGGCGGGGGAGTGAATAGGGGACTGGCCCCTGGGTATTTGCTACCAAGGGGGTCACCTCGATGGGATGGGAAGGTGGGCATAGCATAGGATGTGCAGGAGGGAGGGAGGATGAGGAAGGGAAGAAGAAGAGGAGGAAGAGGAGGAAGAGGAGGAGGAGGGAGATGGAAGAAGAGGAGGAGGAGGAGAAAGAAGAGGAAGGGGGAGGAGGTATTGGATAGAGAGGAGGAGAGAGGGAGAAGGAAGAAGAGGAGGAGGAGGAGGAGGAGAAAGAAGAGGAAGGAGGAGGAGGTATTGGATAGAGAGGAGGAAAGAGGGAGAAGGAAGAAGAGGAGGAGGAGGAGGAGAGGAGAATGAGAAGGATGGGAGAGAGAGAGGAGGAGGAGGAGGAGGAGGAGGAGGAGGAGGAGGAGGAGGAGGAGGAGGAGGAGGAGGAGGAGGAGGAGGAGGAGGAGGAGGAGGATCTAAATTTAAATCCTCCAGGAAAAGATACCATTTCCACTCTTTCTGCACAGCAAGGTAGGCTGAGATGAGACAGAAGTGGCCTCAAGTGGGTAAATTCGAACCCATGTCCCTTCAATCCCAGTCCCTCCCTTAATCACTGCAATACCTCAATGTTTTGCATGCTGGGGGGAAACACTCATGTTTTGCCCCCCCAAAAAAACCCAGCAGGGTTTATAACTATATTCCTGTTACAGAAATGTAGTTGAGCAGTAAAGCACATGGTGACTGTACTCTTCGTTTGCTCTGTGGTTCTTTATAGGAAACAGAATTTCTGTCAATTAGCCCATTTGAGGGATCTTGCCCTGTTATACCCTGGTAAAGGTTAGAAACAGGAGAGTTTTAATAGCACAGGCAGTCCTCCACTTATGACAACAAGGGAGCCCAACATTTCCATTGCTAAGACACTTGTTCAGGGAGTTGTGCCCCATGTTACGACTTTTTTTTGCCATAGCTATTAAGCCAATCACTGCAGTTGTTAAGTGAATCAGGCTGTTGTTAAGCAAATCTGTCTTCCCCCATGGACTTTGCTTGTCGGAAGCCGGCTGGGAAGGTCGCAAAACGGGATTACGTGACCCCAGGAACGCACAACTTTCAAAAATACATGCCAGCTGCCAAGGGTCCAAATTTTGATCGTGTGACCACACGGGGACGCTGAAGCGGTGGTAAAGGTGGAAAACGGTCGCTAAACAAATGATTATAAGTCAAGGACTTACCTGGAATAGTGGCCTCTTTTCCTCATGTCTCGGGACCCCCTTGTCTGAGCTGTTAGCCCTGCTAGGTAGGCCAAGCCAAGAAATCAGAAGAAGAAGAAGAGGGAAACACTCCAATCAAGATTGGCTTCGTAATAAAATCTTGCACGTCACTAAACCAATGGTTGTAAATTGAGGACGGCCTAATATATAGCATTATTGTTTTATTTCTTCCTTGGATTTGCACCGGGTGTCTACAACCTGGCGAAGGAGACGAGGAGGGCCGGCCCATAATTTTGCACCTATTTCCCGTGGGAAAAGGTGCCCTTGAACGCACATCTCCATTCTTCCTGGCCCAGCAATAAGCAATAAATTGCAATAATTATTAACACCAGGAACCAATAGATGGAGACAGCGAGGTGGCTCTCTCTCTCTTGATTTATGAGATTTATTGACTATGTCAATCCCCCGGGGGCGTACAAAGCAAAACTTAATAACAAAATAATATCTAACGGTAATTTAAAAACCCCACCTCCAGCCCTTACACTCGCTGATTAAAAGCTTCGCGCGGAATATCCCCACCCTTGTTCCAATCTAGCCATCAAACCAGCGTGCCACATTGGGGTTATCGTCATCCGTTTTAGGGAACCGTTCAAAGTTATGTCACATGGCTGTTTTTCACCCATACGACCTTAACAGTGGTGGGATTCAGCCAGTCCGCACCTATTCGGGAGAACCGGTTGTTGACTTTCTAAGCAGTTTGGAGAACCGGTTGTTGGAATAAATCTTATTTTGTTTTTTTCCCACTTTCCAAGGCTAATCCTGTAAGGAAGGCAGGAAAGAAACTTTCTGGCGTTGTTTCTAACCTAATCTTTATTGCCCTGCTTACAGAAATTACCTCTCTGATTAATCCTTATTACACTGTAATAGCTAAGGTGAAGCACTCATCGACCTGAGTGACGTTGAGTTGGCCACACCCATATGTTCACATGACCATTGAGCCATGCCTACTCAGCTGGTCATTAGGGCAGAGAACCAGTTGTTAAATTATTTGAACCCCACCACTGGTCCTATCTAAACCTTAAAGTCTTAAAGCTGTCAAATTTGAACACCCCTGGGGTTTTTTTCTAAAAGGTTAGGGGTGCAAGGGTCTTGTAACTTGACAGCTTTAAGACTTGCACACTTCAATGCCAGAGTTCCTGAGTCAACATGACGGGAGGAGGAATTCTGGGAGTTGAAGTCCACAAGTCTTAAAGCTGTCAAGTCTGAACACCCCTGGGTTTTTTTTTCTAAAGGGTTAGGGGTGCAAGGGTCTTGTAACTTGACACCTTTAAGACTTGCGTGCTTCAAATGCCAGAGTTTCTGAGCCAACATTTTGGCTGCTAAGCAAGAGCGATGTTAAGTGAGTTTCACCACATTTTACAAGTTGGCCACGCCCATCCAGTCACATGGCTGGCAAGCCACTCCCACTCAATCACATGGCTGGCAAGCCACTCCCACAAAGCAGGCCACACCTACAGAAGAGGTTCTAAAAAAAATTGAAACCCACCACTGGACCTTAATAACAAAATAATATCTAAGGGTAAATTTGAAAAAAAAGCACCACCTCCTGCTCTTACATTCACTGATTAAAAACTTAGAGCGAAAATAGAATGGAATAGAATGAGCTGGAAGGGAGCTTGGAGGTCTTCTAGTCCAGCCCCCTGCTCAAGCAGGAGAACCTATACTATTTCAGATAAGGGACTTTCTAGAGCAGTGTTTCTCAACCTTGTCAACTTGAAGATGTCTGGACTTCAACTCCCAGAATTCCCCAGCCAGCATTCCCGCACATGCGCACAGGGGCAGCTGTCAGGTGGTCCTCGACTTAACGATCATTCCTTTAGTGACCGTTTGAAGTTACAACTGCACTGGGGGGGGGAAATGACTTACAACTGGTCCTCACACTTACAACTGTGATAGCTTCCCTAAGATCATATGATCAAACTTTGGATGCTTGGCCAACCGGCATCGACTTATGAGAGCTGCAATATCCCAGGATCAGGAGATCACCGATCCAACAACCAAAATTGATAAGGGAAGGCCAGATTTGCTTAACGAGAGCACACGATTCACTTAATGGCAGTGATTTGTTCTTTGTTTGTTGTTTATTGGATTTATATGCTGCCCGTCTCCCAAAGGACTCAGGGCGGCATACAACATTAAAAAAACAACCCACATATTACAAAAGTTAAAAAGGAAATTAAATAAAGTAATCCAAAAACAAACCCAATTTATATTAACCATAAAATTTTAAAAATTAGAGATTGAAATTGACAATTAAATTAATCATTTATTTTACTCTGTTCAGGCCAGGCCGGCTTGCTGGAAAAGCCAACTTTTTAGGGCGCATCGGAAGGACCGGAGTGTGATGTACCCGTGGTTCGCTCATGAGGCCAATGTTGAGAAAAGACACGGACACGAGCTTTCTCGGGATGAGGCGACCCAGATTGGGGTCTGGGAGCCCCTTTTATTGAGATAGGACAAAGGCAGGAGGAGCAATCAGCATGTGATTTAAGACAGCCTGTCAAACTACAATTGCTAATCTACTGCTCAGGGAAGTTCTGTCTATATATGGTCAAATCCTGGGCATCGTTGGGTAAGGCACATATAGAGTGAACTATCAGGATGTTATGTCCTTTAGGAGTTTGTTTTTTCCTGTGTGGTTCAGCGTGGCTGTGCATGCCCTGTTATGCACTTGGCCATGGGTGACCACCACACTTACACAAGGAGTTATATGACAACGCCGGAGGTCAGGGATTATGCGAAGCCCCAGGGGCAGCTCATTCCAGAGGGAAGGCGCTCCCCCTTTGCTTAACAACCATGGCAAAATACGTTGCAAAACTGAACGTGACCCATTTAACAACCGTCTCGCTCAGCCATGGAACTTTTGAACCCACTTTCCATTCCGTTGCTAACTAAGCAAGATGGGTTGTTAAGGGGGTCACACTTAATTTTATAAAAAGTTTTGCCGTGGTTTTTAAGCAAATCACAGCCGTTAAGTGAATCAGGTGGTCATCCAGCAAATGGTCGTAAGTTGAGGACTAGCTGTAATTCCTGGATGATATCAGTAGCCCCCAACTTACAAGAGTTCATTTAGTGACTGTTCAAACTTACAACAGCACTGAAAAAAGTGACCTACGACCACTTTTTACACTTATGACCGTTGCGGCATCCCCATGGTTACGTGATTTACATTCAGACGCTTGTCAACTGACTCGTATTTGCGATGATTGCCATGTCTCGGGGTCACGTGATCCCCTTTTGCGACCTTCTGACAAGCAAAGTCAACCGGGGAGCCTGTTTCACTTAACAACCGAACGACTAACTTATCAACCGCAGGGATTCGCTTAACAACTGTGGCAAGGAAGGTCATAAGATGGGGGCAAAATTCACAATTCTCAAATGTCTCACTTAACAAGAGAAATGTTGGGCTCGGTTGTGGCCGTAAGTCGAGGACTACCTGTAGTTTCCAGCGGTTTTTCTCGCTTTCAGGTAACACCGTCCCTTCAAGTGAGAATGGTACATTTCACTTCGTATTGGGAAATATATTTATAGAAGGGCTTTTATTCCTTGAACAAAATCGCCGAGAGTCGATTGTGCTAAATCACCATCAGTCAAGCTTGGCTTGAAGTAGCTGACATCCGGCCCCATCGTTTCCTCCCGGTTTTCTAGGTATCAAGTAACGCCCGTTAATTGCACCCTTCAAATAAGACCCGTCCCTTTCGCTGCATATTGGGAAGTTGTATTTATAGAAGTGCTTTTTTATTGTGATTGGTGCAGCTTCAGACAGTGGCAAACAAAGATTATGGATAAATGCTCCCTTAAAATGACAGAGACCGAAAATAGAAATGGAAAGATTTTTCCGCGAAGTGTGGGAACTTGGAAGAAGACGAGGAACGAAAGGAAATTAAAATAAATTTCCAAGACTTTTGAAATGATGTTTTGACATTCTACACAGTGTGAGGAATGAAAATAAATCTTAAGTTGTAGAAATGCCGATCGTAAAAGGCCCCTCGTGGTTACATAGGAAGACAAATAAGGGGGCGTAAGTGAGAGTTGCATGGTGGTTAAGGCATCAGGCTGGAAAACAGGAGTTTTCAGGGAGTTCTAACTCTAGTCCTTAGCCATGAAAGCCAGCCGGGTGATTTTGGGGAAGGGAGGAGGGAGGGAGAATGGGAGGGAGGGAGGAGGGGTGAGGGAGTGAGAGGGGAAGGGCGGGAGGGAGGGAGGAAAGGAGGAAGGAGCAAGGAGGGGAGGAAGGAAGGAGGGGTGATGGAGAGAGGGGGAAGGAGAAATGGAGGGAGGGGGAGGAAGAGAGGGGGGAGGAAGAGAGGGGGGAGGATGGAGGGGTGATGGAGGGAGGGAGTGGGAGGAGAGAGGAAGGAAGGGAGAGGAAAGAAGGGGAAGAGGGAGGGAGGAGGGGTGATAGAGAGAGGGGGAAGGGAGGGAGGGGAAGAAAGAGAGAGAGGAAGGGAGGAAGAGGGAGGCAGGAAGGAAGGAACAGGGAGGAAGAGAGGGAGGAGGATGGAGGGGTGATGGAGAGGGAGGGGGAGGAGAGAGGAAGGAAGGGGAAGGAAGGAAGGAAGGAAGGGGAAGAGGGAGGGAGGAAGGAGGGGTGAAGGAGGGGGGAGGGGGAGGAGAGAGGAAGGGGAGGGGAGGAAGAGAGAGAGGGAGGGAGGAAGAGAGAGGGAGGGAGGGAGGAAGGAAGAGGGAGGAAGAGAGGAGGAAGGGGGTAGGGAGGATGGAGGAGTGATGGAGGGAGGGGGAGGGGGAGGAGAGAGGAAAGAAGGGGGAGGAAGGAAGGGGAAGAGAGGAAGGGAAGGAGGAAGAGAGAAATGAAGGAAGAGAGAGGGAGGCGGGGAGGGAGGGAAGAAGGAGGGTTGATGGAGGGATGGAGGAAGGGAAAGAGAGAGAACACTTTACTTGCTAAGATGGTTACAACAGCGCTATAAAAGTCACTTGGGATCATTTTTCCCTCGCCTGACCGTTTCACCATCCCCCATGATCACACGATCCAAATTCAGACACTTGGCATCCGTCTCATATTTACGACGGTGGCAGCGTCCCCCCCGAGGTCACGTGATGCCCCTTTTGCGACCTCATGGCCCACAAACTCACTGGGGGAAACTGGACTCCCTTCGCCACCACCCGACCAACTTAACCTCTGCCGTCCTTTCGCTTCGCCTCGGTGGCAAGAAAGTTCATCCAATGGGGCTAGACTCGCTTAACAACTGTCTCGCTTAGCAAGAGAAACGTTGGGTCCCCTTGTGGTTGTAAGTCGAGGACTACCTGGGCTGGTTTTTATTCTGAGCCACCACCGACAGACCAAGGGACGCTCTTGTCTTCCAGCCCGGCTATTTTTCTTTTAACAATAGCTTGGAGATAGAGGTAAATAAAACCTCCAGGAGTTTTTCCAGAGCTGTTTCGTTTGCTATTTGCAACCCAGCCAGCTGTTGTTAAGAAACAGAAATACACCGGCTTTAAATATATATATATATATAAACCAGCCAATTTTGCAGCGAGGAGAGTGCATGCAAAAAGTAAAAAAAAATAAAACCCGGTGCAATGCTTGACTCTTTTTCCCAGCCTTTAAAAAAAAAAACACACACACACTTTTCCCGTGGTTGTTTTTGAAACCCAAGATTGACAACCTTCAGAATACAGAAGAACAGAGTGGGAAGGGAGGCAGGCAACCCTACACCGCTTCAGACAAATGGGGGCAACTGGGAGGGAAGTTGTTCCACTGATTAATTGTTCTAACTATTGGAAAATTTCTTCTTCCTCTTCTTCCTCCTCTCCTCCTCCTCCTCCTTCCTCTTAGCGTATTCCCGCAGGAGCAGGTCTGCTTTTCAGATCATTGAATGCCACTTTGCGTGGTAGGCTGCATCTCTAGGGTGCATGCCCTCAGCTTCCATATCTTTGTTGATGGTATCTTGCCATCTCTGTTTTGGATGCCCTGAGGCCGGCGGCTATTGACTTCCATTTGCTAGGCAGCAGTGGTGGGATTCAAATTTTTTTACTACCGGTTCTGTGGCCGTGGCTTGGGGGGCCACGGCTTGGTGGCCATGGCAGGGGAAGGATATTGTTAAATTCCATTCCCACTGCACTCCAGGAGGTTACTGCAAAATGGAGGATAGGGAGGAGGAGGCAGAGGGGAGAGGAGAGAAGAGGAAGAGGAGGAGGAGGAGGAGGAGGAGGAGGGAGGAGGAGGAGGAGGAGGAGGAGGAGGAGGAGGAGGAGGAGGAGGAGGAGGAGGAGGAGGAATTAACAGATAACCTTATAGGTAATCTAGTTCAGTGGCAGGATTCAAAAATTGAATCCGGTTCTGTGGCTGTGGTGGTGGTGGTGGTGGTGGTGGTGGTGGTGGTGGTGGTGGTGGTGGTGGTGGTGGTGGTGGTGGAGGAGGAGGAGGAGGAGGAGGAGGAGGAGGAGGAGGAGAAGAAGAAGAAGAAGAAGAAGAAGAAGAAGAAGAAGAAGAAGAAGAAGAAGAAGAAGAAGAAGAAGAAGAAGAAGAAGAAGAAGAAGAAGAAGAAGAAATTAACAGATAACCTTATAAGTCATCTAGTTCAGTGGTGGGATTCAAAAATTGTTACTACCGGTTCTGTGGGCATGATTGGAGGGCCGTGGCAGGGGAAGGATAATGTAAAATCCCCATTTCCTCCCCGCTCCACCAGGGGAAGGATACTGCAAAATCCCCATTCCCTCCGCATCAGCTGGGACTCGGGAGACAGGGAATAGATGGGGGCGCGGCCAGCCAGAGGTGGTATATACCGGTTCTCCGAACTACTCAAAATTTCTACTACTGGTTCTCCAGAACTGGTCAGAACCTGCTGAATACCACCTCTGCTGCAAGGTCGCCAGCTGTTGACTTCTAGTTGGTAGGCGGAAGGTGCTGCTCTCTGGACATGTCCATGCCAGCGGTGTCAGCCTTCTCTCATCTTCTCTATAATTGGTGCCACACCAAAATGTTGTCAAATGGTGTCACTTGTGATGGAGTTGAGAAGGGAGATGCCCGACATCCAATGGAGCCTTCGCATTGCCACGGCATGGAGAGAGCTTTCAGTCCCTGTTGTTGGTGCCCAGCATTCGGTGCCATTAAACAACAGCCTGTGTCTACCCCAAATCCTTGGGAAGGATAGTAGACAACTGTCATATCCAGTCTAAACATCTGGCTGGCTTTGCGACCAACCATAATATTGGTATTTTGCTGTGGTTCCTAGTTAACTTGGCTCTGCTTTCTCAGCTCGTAATGCTTCATTATCTTAGCTCATTAGCTAAGTTTAATTAGGTAATTAAGCTTAGTTTAGCTTAGGCTTAGTTTAAGCTTAATTTGCTTAGCTAATGTGCAAAGCTAACGCTTAGCTTGTAATGCTTTTTTTTTAGCTAGTAATGCTCAGCTGTGTATTCCATCCAGCCAAATTAGTAAATAGCCCAGTTGTATTTTAAACTGGGTTTGCCCCCTTTTCCTCTCCTGCTCTCCAGTTCAGAAATAGACCGGGG
Organism: Thamnophis sirtalis; assembly: GCF_051295495.1. Classification (NCBI taxonomy): domain Eukaryota; kingdom Metazoa; phylum Chordata; class Lepidosauria; order Squamata; family Natricidae; genus Thamnophis; species Thamnophis sirtalis. The sequence goes on along the minus strand of NW_028261381.1, from coordinate 173,415,942 downwards.
TTTAAGCCACAACAGCAGTGCACAACCGAGAAAACACAATTCATAGGGGGTTTTGTTGATGGGTTTTTAAGATCAGGAAGATGGTTTATAGAAACTTGGAAAGTAAATAAGAAATTCTTTGTTCATTACCAAGTCTGCGGTAATCAGATCTCTGTGAATTGTTCGATCATCTTTCTCTTTTAAACCAAAGACTTAAGGACTACAACTCCCAGAATTCCTCAGCCAGCATGGCTGCTGGGGAATTCTGGGAGCTGACGTCCACACATCTTAACATTGCTAAGATTTAACAGATGTGTTGGAAGAAATATCCAGGTCGAGTTCCAAGCCAGGAGAAAGACACTGGAGACAAAATGGAGGTTGGAGGCTAATTGGAAAGAGGGCCTGTTTATTGATGAAGCAGGACCACCAAGCACATGGGATTCTGGGACAGCTGACCACGTGGAGTTGAGAGTGAGGGGTTTGTATTCCTTCTCATGGGCTTCGAACTTGAGCTTCCTGTTCCTGTGGAAGAATATGCATTCTATTGGATGTTGTCAGACTCCGATGGGGCCATGTAGGGGTCATGTTTGTCTGAGCTAAGTTTGGCTGAAGTTTGGGTGGCAATGCAATGTCCTTAGAAGGTTGTGCAATGTAGTGAGCCCTGTGTCTTAGTAGGTTAATGTGATGTACCCGTGGTTCGCCCATGAGGCCAATGTTGAGAAAAGACATGGACACGAGCTTTCTTGGGATAAGGCGACCCAGATTGGGGTCTGGTAGCCCCTTTTATTGAGATAGGACAAAGGCAGGAGGAGCAATCAGCATGTGATTTAACACAGCCTGTCAAACTACAATTGCTAATCTACTGCTCAGGGAAGTTCTGTCTATATATGGTCAAATCCTGGGCGTCGTTGGGTAAGGCACATCTAGAGCGAACTATCAGGATGTTATGTTATGCACTATCAGGATGTTATGGAGTTTGTTTTTTCCTGTGTGGTTCAGCGTGGCTGCGCATGCCCTGTTATGCACTGGGCCATGAGTGACCACCACACCTACACAAGGAGTTATAAGACAACAGGTTAATCTTATTATTTCCAGGAGGGCCAAGTCTTAATCCCATCACCCTGGAGCTGAAGGTCTAATTGTCTTGTAGATAGGCTGGCCAAGTCCTTCTCAATGGACACCAAATATCTGCTGGTGGGAGGGAGCTGGGGCTCTGAGTTTCGGTCTCCCTTAAAAAAAAATATTTCTCTTTTGGGGGAAATATTTTAACCTGCATTTTTAATATTTCTCAAAATATTTCCATTCTTCTAGGAGGGGCGGTAGCTTCCCATAGATGTTTCATGCTGGCCTGTATTTATGACGGTTGCACTGTCCCACAGTTATGCGATCACCAAATCTCCACCCAGCTTCTACCAAGTAAAATCAGTCAAGTCAGATTCACTTAATGACCGCATGATTCATTTAACCCGTGCAGCGATTTGCTTAAGAACTGCGGCAAAAAAAAAGTCACAAAACAGGACACAGCTCCCCAAACGACTGTCTTGCAACAGAAACTGTGGGCTCAACTGTGGTCGTAAGTCGAGGATCACCTGTATATAACGCCCGCCAAATCAGCTTTATTACGAAGCTCTCCTTCCTTCTGCAGCCACGTTTAAAATTCACAGGCTGCTCATCGATTCCCACGCAAACCGTTCTGGGAGAAATTTGTTGCCACGACTTGGAAAGTTCATGAGAAGCAATTTGTTCAGTCGGCATTTTTAATTCCCCTCTTCTCGAATCGATCGACACGCCAAAAGAGCCATCCTCCGAAGATACTCAGCTTGGTTTTGCAATACAGGTAGTCCCTGTATTAACATCACAATTGAGCCAATGGTGGGATTCAATTTTTTTTTAACTACCGGATCTGTGGGTGTGGCGTGGCTTTGTGGGCGTGGCTTTGTGGGTGTGGCTTTGTGGGCATGGCAGGGGAAGGTTACTGCAAAATCCCCATTCCCTCCCGATCAGTTTCCTATGCCACCCATCTTCAAATGACTCTGGGAGGCTTACACCAGAGGTGGATTGCTCCTGGTTCAGGGGTGGGTTGCTGCCAGTTCTAACCTCTTCTATAGAAGAGGTTCCACAAATTTACCTTGCCGTTTAGAAGTGGTTCCAGCTCCCTCCCCCCACCCATCTGCACATCATCAAGATGAAGAGCGAGAGGAGGAATTCTGGGAGTTGAAGTCCACAAGTCTTAAAGTTGTCAAGTTTGAACACCCCTGGGTTTTTTTTTCCTAAAGGGTTAGGGGTGCGAGGGTCTTGTAACTTGACAGCTTTAAGACTTGCGTGCTTCAAATGCCAGAGTTCCTGAGCCAACAGGACTGGAGGAGGAATTCTGGGAGTTGAAGTCCACAAGTCTTAAAACTGTCAAGTTTGAACACCCCTGGGGGTTTTTTTTCTAAAGGGTTGGGGGTGCAAGGGTCTTGTAACTTGACAGTTTTAAGACTTGCACACTTCAATGCCAGAGTTCCTGAGCCAATATGACTGGAGGAGGAATTATGGGAGTTGAAGTCCACAAGTCTTAAAGCTGTCAAGTTTGAACACCCCTGGGTTTTTTTTTCTAAGGGGTTAGGGGTGCGAGGGTCTTGTAACTTGACAGCTTTAAGACTTGCGTGCTTCAAATGCCAGAGTTTCTGAGCCAACATTTTGGTTGCTAAGCAAGAGCGTTGTTAAATGAGTTTCACCACATTTTATAAGTTGGCCATGACCACCCAGTCACATGGCCGCAAGCCACTCCCACCCGGTCACATGGCCAGCAAACCACTCCCACAAAGCAGGCCGCACCTACAGAAGAGGTTCTAAAAATTTTTGAAACCCACCACTGTCTTGGTTCGGCCTGTTTCCGCAGAACCAGTAGTGGAATTCAGGCATGGGTGGGTCGCAGAAGTGGCAGCCACCCAGGTTAGCCACGCCCCCAAATCGTTTCCCTCGCCGCCACTGGGCCACAGCCATATTGGTTTTTAGTGACTGCGTGTCAGTGGTGGTTTCCGGATCCCGTTGCAACTGGTACGCTGTAACGGGGGCTGCAGTGCACGCATGCGTACTTAACCGCCCCCCCCCGACCCTCCAGCTGCTCGGTCGAGCGTCACGCAGGCGCCGTAAGCCAGTGCGTGAAAGCCCCGATCAACTCAAATAGCGGTAAGGAGAACAGGTGGGCGGGTGGGACCTCCAGAGCACCGTACTGGAATGGTCCCTGGTGCTCCCAGCAGGCACTGATATGCTCATACCACCCGAGGTGGTTAGGGTGCAGTACTGCAGGCCACTTCAGCTGACTGTTATCTGCAGTTCGGCAGTTCAAATCTCACCGGCTCAAGGTTGACTCAGCCTTCCATCCTTCCGAGGTGGGTAAAATGAGGACCCAGACTGTGGGGGCGATATGCTGACTCTGTAAACCGCTTAGAGAGGGCTCAAAGCCCTATGAAGCGGTATATAAATCTAACTGCTATTGCTATTGCTATACCGGTCGTATCCCACACTGCTGTATGTGCTTGAAGAACACTTTACATTGAACCATGCATCCGCATGCGCATTGCGCACGGGTTGTTGGAATCCATTCCGTGTGTGTGTGTGTGTGCAAGGCAGTTTCTGCTGTCTGAAACACACATACACAGGGATGCAAAAACATCGCACTAGAAACATCTTTCCGGCCTAAACAGCCAGGACTCACTATGCAGCCTCATGTAACATGAACTATGTGAGCCAGCTACTCCCACACATGCCCTTTCCCCTCCCAATGCCATGCAGCTTGTAACTTTCTATTTCTCCTTGTGTAGGTGTGGCGGTCACCCATGGCCCAGTGCATAACAGGGCATGCGCAGCCACACTGAACCACATAGGAAAAAACAAACTCCTAAAGTACAGAACATCCTGATAGTACTCCATAACATCCTGATAGTTCACTCTAGATGTGCCTTACCCAATGACTCCAGGATTTGACCATATATAGACAGAACTTCCCTGAGCAGTAGATTAGCAATTGTAGTTTGACAGGCTGTCTTAAATCACATGCTGATTGCTCCTCCTGCCTTTGTCCTATCTCAATAAAAGGGGCTCCCAGACCCCAATCTGGGTCGCTCCATCCCAAGAAAGCTCGTGTCCGTGTCTTTTCTCCACATTGGCCTCATGGACGACCCACGGGAACATCACAACGGGTTTGCGAACCGGTAGTAAAATCCGGCAGCAACCCACCCCTGGCTTACACACTACAAATTGCCCAGCGTTTCTATCCGCACAAAAAAAAAAAAAAAATCTGCATTCAAAGAAGCGTGCTGGAAATTATATCTATTTGAGGGGCGACTATTTTTTAAAATGAAATAAAGTAAAATGCAAAACAGACCAAATGAGGAGACAGGGGGGGGAAGAAAGGAGATACGAGGATGCGGCTCGTTCATCACACTTTCCTGGCCCAATCCGGCCTTTGCAAATATTTCTGAGATGCAAATGTTTGCTAACCTTCTATAGGAATTGCTGATTTGATTTCATTTTAAGTTATTAATGGGGTGGCCAGCTGCAGGCTTTTCAACGCTGGCTAGACGGCCCAAAGCTGAATTATTTCAAGCTCTATATTTCTTTTTAAAAAAAAAACATGTTAAAAAGAATGAGCCATGGCTATCCAGACCCAGGGCGTTTATAAAGACAGCCACATACACCTGCTTACCAACTCTCTTATCTTATTTAGTTTATTATTCAAACAGAGCTGCAGGAAATTGGCTGCTCTGACAGCCACAATGATACCATCTCAATAGTCTTTTCAAGGCCCCGCTTTTTTCCACGTGGATGATCATTACCCTTATATTCTTGGCTCCAGGAGGGGACAACGGCTTCCTGGGGTGACGATCAATCAAGCCGCTTCATAAGGATGTAAAAAAAAACAAAAAAACACCGCAGATTTCAATAGCGGCAGATTTACCAAAAACTAAAGACACTCGCTGAAACATAATCCGCCTTGGTGCGCACGCTGCGACGGAATAGATCTGGTTTTATGCCCACTTTCGTGGGGAGGACTTCTTTGGGAAGGAGGTGTATGAAAGGGGGGGTGTTAGGAGAGTTGGTGGCGGAGCCAGCCAGGTGTTCAGGCGGAATTTGGCATTTTTGTCCACCTATCGAGTCTTTCCCCAGGACCTGGGATAGGCAGGTGGGGATGTTTGATGGTGTTGAAAGTCTCCACCCATTGCTTCTTGTTCTACCTTCCTTGGATAATAGTTTGACTCCCTCTTCTTTGTGGCAACCCCTGAGATATTGGAAGACTGCTATCATGTCTCCCCTAGTCCTTCTTTTCATTAAACTGGACATACCCAGTTCCTGCAACCGTTCTTCATATGTTTTAGTCTCCAGTCCCCTAATCGTCTTTGTTGCTCTTCTCTGCACTCTTTCTAGAGTCTCCACATCTTTTCTACATCGTGGTGACCAAAACTGACTGCAAATATTCCAAGTGTGGCCTTACCAAGGCCTTATAAAGTGGTATTAACCCTTCACGTCATCTTGATTCCATCCCTCTGTTGATGCAGCCTAGAACTGTGTTGGCTTTTTTGGCAGCTGCTGCACACGGCTGGCTCCTATTTAAATGGTTGTCCACTAGGACTCCAAGATCCCTCTCAAGGTTACTACTGTTGAGCAAGGTACCACCTATCCTGTCCCTGTGCATTTCGTTTTTCTTGCCTAAATGTAGAACCTTACTCTTTTCACCATTGAATTTCATTTTATTAGATAGCGTCCGAATGTAAATCATGCGATCACAGGGATGCTGCAACGGTCATAAGTGTGAAAAATGGTCTTTAAGAGCGTTGCAGCATCTCCATGGTCTCGCGATTAAAATTCATATTTATCGGATTCATATTTATACAATACAATACAATAGCAGAGTTGGAAGGGACCTTGGAGGTCTTCTAGTCCAACCCCCTGCCTAGGTAGGAAACCCTATACCGTTCCAGACAAATGGCTCTCCAACATCTTCTTAAAGACTTCCAGTGTTGGGGCATTCACAACTTCTGGAGGCAACTTCTGTTCCACTGGTTAATTGTCCTCACTGTCAGGAAATTTCTCCTCAGTTCTAAGTTGCTTCTCTCCTTGATTAGTTTCCACCCATTGCTTCTTGTTCTGCCCTCAGGTGCCTTGGAGAATAGTTTGACTCCCTCTTCTTTGTGGCAACCCCTGAGATATTGGAAGGCTGCTATCATGTCTCCCTTAGTCCTTCTTTCTATTAAACTAGGCCCATACCCAGGTTGCAAAAGGGGATCACACGACCCCGTGCCACTGCGACCGTCATAAAGATGAGTCAGTTGCCAAGCACCGAAGTGAGCTCCAGTGGCTGCTGGCGGGAGGGCCACAACAACTAGAGTCCTCTGCTTGAACAGAGGGCTGGACTAGAAGACCTCCAAGGTCCCTCCGTCCTTCCACCCATACGATTTTAGTATCTTCCTCTGTTTTAACTGCAGATCAATGGGAGGGAAACTCCCAGGCAATCCTTCCGTTTGAAAGCGTGGAATCGGAGACGTTCTCCCTGGGAGAGGGGCTTGCCGTATTGAAAAGGGTCTTCCTTTTTCTGCTGCTTGTCATTATTTTTTGATTACGAGGTTGTTTCGTGCCCTGGACTGTGAGCCTCCTGCCCTGGCGGTCTCCTGGCCCTCAACCTTAATTGCATCCTAGAATTATAATTCCCTACCAACTTCAATTAGCGGTTTAATTAGTCAATTATACTGAGAACAGCAGCGTTTCGGAGAACAGGTGTGAAGTTTTGGGCTGAAGCCAAGAAGGTTGTAATTCTTTAACCCAATGCAATTTACACCTTGTGTTAGGATATAATACAATTACAATCCTCAGCTAAGGGCAGTCCTTTTTGTGTGTGTGTGTGTGGTTGTCGTTGTTATTAATTTTGCTTTGGTCAAGCAAGAAAAAAAATCACCCTAGGTTTTTCTCTCTCTCTTTTTTTTTCTCTTGGAACCGACTAGATCCCGCGGCAAAATTGAACACAGGTAGTGTTCCTCGACATACAACTGCAGTTAAACCAGAAAGCCACAGTGGCACAGTGGTTAGAGCGGAGTACTGCAGGCTCCTTCGGCTGACGGCCGGCTGCCTGCAATTTGGCAGTTCAAATCTCACCAGGCTCAACGTTGACTCAGCCTTCCGTCCTTCCCAGGTCAATAAAATGAGGACCCAGATTGTTGGGGGCAAGAGGCTGACTCTGTAAATCCTCTTACAAGCACTCTAAGTTTAAGTGCTAAGTGGGAAGGAAGGAAGGAAGGAAGGAAGGAAGGAAGGAAGGAAGGAAGGAAGGAAGGAAGGAAGGAAGGAAGGAAGGAAGGAAGGAACAGTGGTGAGAATACAGTATTTCAGAGTGACTCTGCCCACTGCCATCAGTTCGATCCTGACCAGCTCAGGGTTGACTCAGCCTTCCATCCTTCTGAGGTCAGCAAAATGAGGACCCAGATTGTTGGGGGCTAGAGATAGAGAGATAGATAAATAGGCAGTCAGATAGAGATAGATAGATAGATAGATAGATAGATAGATAGATAGATAGATAGATAGATAGATAGATAGATAGATAGATAGATAGATAGATAGATAAGCAGTCAGATAGATAGATAGATAGATAGATAGATAGATAGATAGATAGATAGATAGATAGATAGATAGATAGATAGATAGATAGATAGATAAGCAGTCAGATAGATAGATAGATAGATAGATAGATAGATAGATAGATAGATAGATAGATAGATAGATAGATAGATAGATAGATAGATAAGCAGATAGATAGATAGATAGATAGATAGATAGATAGATAGATAGATAGATAGATAGATAGATAGATAGATAGATAGATAGATAGATAGATAAGCAGTCAGATAGATAGATAGATAGATAGATAGATAGATAGATAGATAGATAAGCAGATAGATAGATAGATAGATAGATAGATAGATAGATAGATAGATAGATAGATAGATAGATAGATAGATAGATAGATAGATAAGCAGTCAGATAGATAGATAGATAGATAGATAGATAGATAGATAGATAGATAGATAGATAGATAGATAGATAGATAAGCAGTCAGATAGATAGATAGATAGATAGATAGATGATAGATGATAGATAGATAGATAGATAGATAGATGATAGATAGATAGATAGATAGATAGATAGATAGATAGATAGATAGATAGATAGATAGATAGATAAGCAGTCAGATAGATAGATAGATAGATAGATAGATAGATAGATAAGCAGATAGATAGATAGATAGATAGATAGATAGATAGATAGATAGATAGATAGATAGATAGATAGATAAGCAGTCAGATAGATAGATAGATAGATAGATAGATAGATAGATAGATAGATAGATAAGCAGTCAGATAGATAGATAGATAGATAGATAGATAGATAGATAGATAGATAGATAGATAGATAGATAGATAGATAGAGGCTTAGAGAAGGTTGTAAAGCACTGTGAAGCAGTATATGTGCTATTGCTATTTCCACTGCTAAGCAAGAGAGCTCCTTACATCAAAAGGATTGTTCTGTTTAGTAACACCGTTTTGATTTGATTTTTTTTTAAATAAAAGGCCTGCATGCCATCCTTTCCATCTTCTTTCACAAGAATAATTGCTCGTGACAGGCATTCCTTGACTTACGACCACAACTGAGCCCAAAATTTAGGTTTCTAAGTTAAAAAAAATAGCTGTTGGGTGAGAATTGCCCCCTTTAGCGACCTGTCTCGCCACTGTCGCTAAGCAAATCACTGCCATTGTCAAGTTCGTCCCATAGTTGTTAAGCGAATCCAGCTTGCCCGGTGGCGTTGCTGGTCGGAAGGTCGCAAAAGGGGATCACGTGACCCCCCCCTCCCAGGACACTGCCACCGTCATAAAGATGAGTCAGTTGCCAAGCGTCGGATGCGAGAAAAGCCAAACTTGAGTCCCTTTATTCAGTGCTGCTTTAACGCTCTGTAACACTGCTGTAATGCGGTGGCTCAGTGGCTAAGACGCTCAGCTTGTCGATCAGAAAGGTCGGCAGTTTGGCGGTTCGAATCCCTAGTGCCACGTAACGGAGTGAGCTCCCATTACTTCTGCCAGCCTAGCAGTTCGAAGGCTTGTAAAAAATGCAAGTAGAAAAATAGGAACCATCTTTGGTGGGAAGGTAACAGCGTTCCATGCACCTTCGGCATTTAGTCATGCCGGCCACATGACCACGGAGACATCTTCGGACAGCGCTGGCTCTTCGGCTTTGAAGCGGAGATGAGCACCGCCCCCTAGAGTCAGGAATGACTAGCACATATGTGCAAGGGGAACCTTTATCTTTACCTATAATTTCCAACGGTTACTAAATGAATGGTTTTAAGTTGAGGATTACCTCTATATAATATAGAAAATTGAGTAGATAGGAAGAAAAAAATGTATTTTCAGGGGGAAAGTGTGACATTTACAGCCAGATATGTAATGATATTTGCAGGCATCCAGCCTTAGCTTGTCTTCTCTTATTTTGCACCTCGGGCAGTTTAAAGAAAGAAACAACATTTTAAATACCTTTTTTGAACTCACACTGTTTTAAAATTGCAAGCAGATAGGAAAAAAAAAACACACAAACAAACCCAGATGCTACAGCAGCAACTCTTTTAAAATGCCAGGAAAAAAGGAATGGAAAGCAACCAGGAATAACACAAAACTACACAGTTGCGTCACGCAAAAAAGGATGGAAGAGAGCAGAGATTTCTACAGGTACAAACTTATGACTGTCACTGAGCCTGGAATTACACTCATGGTAGTCATTAAATGGGTCACCGGATGACGTCACCTGATTCCATCACCTTTTTTGCAGCAGTTGTAAATAGCAATAGCAATAGCAGTTAGACTTATATACCGCTTCATAGGGCTTTCAGCCCTCTCTAAGCGGTTTACAGAGTCAGCATATTGCCCCCAACAACAATCCGGGTCCTCATTTTACCCACCTCGGAAGGATGGAAGGCTGAGTCAACCCTGAGCCGGTGAGATTTGAACAGCCGAACTGCAGAACTGCAGTCAGCTGAAGTAGCCTGCAGTGCTGCATTTAACCACTGCGCCACCTCGGCTCTTTGGCAGTGGTGGGATTCAAATAATTTAACAACCGGTTCTCTGCCCTAATGACCAGCTGGGTGGGTGGGGCTCGGTGGTCATGTGACTGGGTGGGCGTGGCCAACTCAACGTCACTCACGTCGATGGGCGCTTCGCCTTAGCTGTTACAAATGTCGTAAGGGTTAACCGGAGAGGCAGTTTCTGTAAGCAGGGCAATCAAAATTAGGCTAGAAACAACACCAGAATGTTTCCTTCCTGCTTTCCTTACAGGATTAGCCCTGTGAAGTGGAAAAAAACAAAAGGAGATTTCTTCCAACAACCGGTTCTCCGAACTTCTTAGAAAGTTAACAGCCGGTTCTCCCGAATAGGTGCGAACCGGCTGAATCCCACCACTGTGTAAAGGGAACACTGTAGCCATTAACCAAACCCCTGTTGCGGCCTGCAACGCCCACTGGAGCTGGCAGCAGATTCGGAGAGTGAGGAGGTTGGGGAGGAAGATAGGCCAGTTCTGGAGTCTGGGGAAGGCTCTGATGAGGGCTCTGTGTCGGAGGCAGAGAGGGGGCCAGGACCATCCGACAGTTATCAGCTGCCTAACTCTGCCAATTTTTCATATTTTGAAGTTGGCAAAGTAAGATATTGTCCCGTCCGGCTTTGTTTGAATCCTGCCTTTCCACAGATCGACCGTTCGTTTCCAGCTCCCTGTTTTCGGCGCAAACAATGAAATTTTTAGAAAGAAAAGAACTCCGGTTACAAATTATTCGCCGTAATAGACATTTTCCTAATCCTTGAAATACCATGAATGATTAAAAGACAGCGGAGACAGAGATAGAGAGAACGAGAAGGCATAAAACCTGGCCTGCGGAGCGTTTTAAGCTCATTTGAAATAATGGGTATTTCCAGAATTGATAAGAAGGAGGAAAACTTTTACATTTTGCCAACGTATTTCTGAACACTGTTGGAAGGGCAGTTTCAATTGTGAGGGTGGTTCTAATATTGTCTCAGTCAGTTGTATGCAACTTTCCTAGCTGGCTTATTTTTTTAAATCTGAACATGTTCCCCGGTGGGATAAAGTGGGGAGACTTTTAAACTGCCCCCCAAAAAGAGACATTTGTACCCATTCCTGGATCACCTCAGATTTAAAGAGATGGAAGGGTGTCATTAAATTAATGGAAGGGGAAGTTGGTTTTCTAGCATATGAAATACTCTCTTCACAGCAAGGGACCCTAGCTGAATTCAAAAACAAACTCTTGTTCACCAGAAGTTTATTTTTATAAATCAGACAAGACAGCAAACACCGATAATAATCCTTCCTCCTCCTATTTTGCCAACAAGAACAGTCTTGTGAGGTGGTTCGGCTGAGACAGAGGGACTGCCTCGAAGTCACCCAGCTGGCTTCCATACCTAAGGTGGGACAAGAACTCACCATCTCCTGGTGATCGGGCCAAAGTCACCCAGCTGACTTTCATGCCTAAGGCAGCACTAGGAATCACAGTCGCCTAGTGATTGGCCTAAAGGTACCCAGGTGGCTTTCATCTCTAAGGTGAGACTAGAACTCACAGCCTCCTGGTGATTGGGCCAAAGGTGCCCAGCTGGCTTTCATGCCTAACGTGGGACTAGAACTCACAGTCTCCTGGTGATCGGGCCAAAGTCACCCAGCTGGCTTTCATGCCTAAGGCGGGACTAGAACTCACAGTCTCCTGGTGATTGGGCCAAAGTCACCCAGCCGGCTTTCATTCCTAGGATGGCACTAGAACTCACCATCTCCTGGTGATCGGGCCAAAGTCGCTCAGCTGGCTTTCATGCCTAACGTGGGACTAGAACTCACAGTCTCCTGGTGATTGGCTCAAAGTCACCGAGCTGGTTTTCATACCTAAGGTGGGACTAGAACTCACAGTCTCCTGGTGATTGGGCCAAAGGCACCCAAGTGGCTTTCATCTCTAAGGCGTGACTAGAACTCACAGTCTCCTGGTGATCGGGCCAAAGTCACCTAGCTGACTTTCATGCCTAAAGTGGGACTAGAACTCACAGTCTCCTAGTGATTGGCTCAAAGTCACCCAGCTAGTTTTCACACCTAAGGCAGGACTAGAACTCACAGTCTCCTGGTGATTGGGCCAAAGTCACCCAGCCAGCTTTCATTCCTAGGGTGGCACTAGAACTCATCATCTCCTGGTGATCGGGCCAAAGTCGCCCAGCTGGCTTTCATGCCTAAAGTGGGACTAGAACTCACAGTCTCCTGGTGATCGGGCCAAAGGCACCCAAGTGGCTTTCATCTCTAAGGCGAGACTAGAACTCACAGTCTCCCGGTGATCGGGCCAAAGTCACCTAGCTGACTTTCATGCCTAAAGTGGGACTAGAACTCACAGTCTCCTGGTGACTGGCCCAAAGTCACCCAGCTGCCTTTCATAGCTAAGGTGGGACTAGAACTCCCTGTCTCTTGGTACCTTATCCACTAGACCAGGTGTGGGGAATGATGGTGCTGCTTGGTTTCGAAAACCTGACATTCCCAGCCAAGCTTGTAGAGCCAACAAGTCGAAGAAAAATAATCCCTCTTAAACAGTTAGTTTCCGTAGGCTCCTCTCTCGCGTATGCGCTGGAAATGGAGAGGTTTTTGCCTCCAGCGCCCCGTGATGGATACCGAAGTTCCCACGATTGTCGTAGCCGCGTAGAAAGCAGACACCAGGCGTTCCTCTTTTTTGCTAATGGGCCTCGCTGAGGTCCTTCTCGGGGTATCGTTATTCCTGTTTCGGAGATAGCTGCGGATCTTTTAACACGGGGCCTGAGGATTTAACGAGCAATTTAGCCCGAGTGCCAGACGGGAGATGTTATCGCTCTCCGTCAGGCTGAGGTCAAATTGACAACCTGCTTAATTGAAGTAGGCCAGGTATTTCGGCCTGAGAAGGAGATTGTTTTCATCCAGAATCCTGGGGAGAATAACCCCAACGAGGCAACCTTCAAAAGTCAAAGATTTGGTGGGGGGAAACATCCTTTGGAAGGGTCAAAGGGACACGGGGTTTCCAAGAAAGAAGAGAAGGAAAGTTCAGCCCGATTAAAAAAGAATATTTATAGTTCAGGATTGAACTGTGGGGTCCTTGGTGTTTTTTCTGAGCGTGATGGTGTGCTTGCAGCTGGTTTTATTGACCCAACTACAGAGGTGGGTTCCTACCAGTTCGCATCTATTCGGTAGAACCGGTTCGTCAAATCTACCGAACCGGTTAGAAGAGGACCCGGAAAGCAGGCCACACCTACGGAAGAGGTTCCAAACATTTTTGAAACCCACCACTGACACACACACACAGAGAGAGAAAGAGAAAGAGAAAGAAAGGAAGAAAAAAAGAAATAAAAAAGAAAAAAAGAAAGAAAAAGTGAGAGAGATGAAAGAAAAAATGAAAAGGGGACAGAGAGACAAAAGGAAGGAAAGAGAGAGAGAGAGAGAGAGAGAGAAAGAAAGAAAGAAAGAAAGATAGAAAACACATGGCCAGCAAGCCACTCCCACAAAGGGGGCCACACCCACAGAGTAGGTTCAAAAAAAATTTGAAACCCACCACTGCCCGACTAGATAATGTCATCAGTGCTAGAAGGGAGAGGAGGAGGAGGAGGAGGAGGAGGAGGAGGAGGAGGAGGAGGAGGAGGAGGAGGAGGAGGAGGAGGAGGAGGAGGAGGAGGAGGAGGAGGAGGAGGAGGAGGAGGACAAAGACTGTGGGTTCTTCATGCACTCTGAACTTCTTGGAGACATCTCATTACCCAGCTATGTAACATCATCAATGCTAGGAGGGAGTGGAATTTGTGGAGAGGAGGAGGGAGGAGGAGGAGGATGTTCTGACCGAGGCTTCCCCAGCAGCACGAAGCAGAGTCCTCGTCCCGATAAACCCCTTTTATTTCATTGACAGTGGATTCCTCTTCAGCCAAGTCTTTCCTCTCCCACGGTCTTTCAAGATAGTCCACAATTCCTGACCTTCATCAGGCTTGGAGAGAGGCCAGGCCGATATCTTTCAGACGCCTCCGCAATACTTGGCCGGAATGCAGGAATGAACTCATTGTCTCCTGCAAACTCCACTCCCCTGTCGCTCCTCTTTTATTCCCTTTGGGAGGGGCCATTCAGGCCTGGACCAGTCTACATAACAAAGATCTACGTCCTTCTGGCAGAGCCATAGGAGGAATTGCCCAAAGCCCTGTATCACATAGCACTTGGGAAGATTGCATCACCCAGCAAGGCTCAACCAAGCCTAGGACTCAGGACAGTTTAAAGAGTTGTCCCTGCATGGCCCCACATGGGAGTCTGACCACCAATCAGAATACAAGCTCAAATTCAAAAGCCCCGAGAGGGTATAAAACTCTCAGCATCCCTTCCCTTTTTCCTTTCACCCAACATCTTCAAGCCAGGTGACCCCGCACACCATTAAACCATCTTTCCAAGCAGCCTCCATGTTCCCAGTGTTTTTCTCCCCCCCTTGGAACTGAACCCAAATGGACATTACTTCCAACAGTTCCTTGGCCCGTTTCATGGAGTTTTGCTTCTCTGAGAACCTGCTTCACCCGCCACGCACACACACCCCAGTGCCCGCCTCGCCATCCCACCTCCTCCTTATTCCCTGGCGAAGCCTCATCTGCTTCTTCATTAACCCCCATGCATTATTCATCCAGGTCAGCCTCTCAGCCGGAGCCGTCAAGCCGGAAGACGGGAAGCAGACGGTTGTCTTGGTGTAGGGAAAATGATTCAGACAAGGTGGGCTGGGGAACTCAAGTAAGCAAGGAGAGAATTGCATGTGGGAACAGAAGAGGGAACGCTGGGTCGGGGTTGTAGGTTATCGGGAAGAGCAGGGACTTGAAAGATCTATTTTTTTCTGTCTGTCTGTCTGTCTGTCTCCTTCCTTCCTTCCTTTTTTTCTTCCTTCCTTCCTTCCTTCCTTCCTTTCTTTCTTTCTTTCTTTCTTTCTTTCCATAAATGCATTTGGTTTGGGGCATTATCTTGGCCTCCTTGGATGGATTCACACTTGGTTGGATTGTGTGTGGGCTGTGAGGGGGGATATGAGTGAGTTGTGTTAATGCTATTCTGGATATTATTTGCACCTTTTTTTTCAACCGTTTTGATTCACACCACACCCAACATCCTGAAACTGCTTGCTTCTCTCCCTTCCCTTCCCTTCCTTCTCTCCATCTTTTCCTTGTCTTCTACATTCATTTGTTTCCTTTCCTATTCCTCTCCTTTCCTTCTTCCTCTGCCTTTTCTCCTTCCTTCCTCCCCTCCCCTCCCCTCCAGCTTTTCCTTCCTCCCTTCCCTCTCCCCATCTTTTCCTTTCTCCCTTCTCTTCCCTCCATCCATATATTTCCTTTCCTATCCTTTCCCTGTCCTTCCTCTCCCTTTTCTCCTTCCTTCCTTCCCTCCCTCTCCTCTCTCCATCTTTTCCTTTCTCCCTTCTCTTCCCTCCATCCATATAGCAATAGCAGTAGACTTATATACCGCTTCATAGGGCTTTCAGCCCTCTCTAAGCGGTTTACAGAGAGTCAGCATATTGCCCCCAACAATCCGGGTCCTCATTTTACCCACCTCGGAAGGATGGAAGCTGAGTCAACCCTGAGCCGGTGAGATTTGAACCGCTGAACTGCTGATCTAGCAGTAGCCTGCAGTGCTGCATTTAACCACTGCGCCACCTCGGCTCATTATATATTTAATATTTCCTTTCCTATCCTTTCCCTGTCCTTCCTCTCCCTTTTCTCCTTCCTTCCTTCCCTCCCTCTCCTCTCTCCATCTTTTCCTCTCTCCCTTCCCATCCCTCCACCCGTTTATTTCCTTTCCTATCCTTTCCCTGTCCTTCCTCTCCCTTTTCTCCTTCCTTCTTTCCCTTCCCCTCCATCTTTTCCTTCCTCCCTTCCCTCTCCCCATCTTTTCCTTTCTCCCTTCTCTTCCCTCCATCCACATATTTCCTTTCCTATCCTTTCCCTGTCCTTCCTCTCCCTTTTCTCCTTCCTTCCTTCCCTCCCTCTCCTCTCTCCATCTTTTCCTCTCTCCCTTCTCATCCCTCCACCCGTTTATTTCCTTTCCTATCCTTTCCCTGTCCTTCCTCTCCCTTTTCTCCTTCCTTCCTCCCCTCCCCTCCATCTTTTCCTTCCTCCCTTCTCTTCCCTCCATCCATATATTTCCTTTCCTATCCTTTCCCTGTCCTTCCTCTCCCTTTTCTCCTTCCTTCCTTCCCTCCCTCTCCTCTCTCCATCTTTTCCTCTCTCCCTTCTCATCCCTCCACCCGTTTATTTCCTTTCCTCTCCTTTCCCTGTCCTTCCTTCCTTCCTTCCTTCCTTCCTTCTTTCACCTCTCTCCATCTTTTCCTTTCTCCCTTCTCTTCCTTCTCTCCATCTTTCCCTTCCACATCAGCAATGCCATCCCCCTTTTGCCGTGGTTTTTTTGCCTTCCCCCGGCTTCAGAGGCTTTCTAGGAGCCCAGGGAGGATGAAAATAGCCTCGCTTGCTCCCCTCCCCCAAAGCCCTCTGGAGGCCTCAGGAGCTTCCCTAAAGCCTCTGAAGGGTGAAAAACAGACCTATGGGGAATTCTGATTTCTGATTTTTTCTGATTTTATTGACATTTGTAGGCCGCCCTTTTCCCTGAGGGGACTCAGGGCGGCTCACATAAATCAGGGAAGGGGAAATGCAGACAATAACAAGACACATATAATAAAAACAGTAACCAACATGCATTCATCATTCGGGAGGGGCAACTATCTTCATCCCCAGCCCTGACGGGCTAGCCAGTTCTTCAAGGCTGTGCGGAAGGCCTGGACGGTGGTGAGGGTGCGAATCTCCACGGGGAGTTCGTTCCAAAGGGTCGGGGCGACTACTGAGAAGGCCCTCCTCCTTGTAGTTGCCAGCCGACACTGGCTGGCCGATGGAATACGGAGGAGGCCCAATCTGTGTGATCTTATTGGTCGCAGGGAGGTGATTGGCAGAAGGCGGTCTCTCAAGTATCCAGATCCACTACATGTAGGGCTTTATGGGTGATTAACAGCACCTTGAAGCGCATCCGGAAATCGACAGGTAGCCAGCGCAGCTCGCGGAGGATAGGTGTAATGTGGGTGAACCGCAGTGCACCCACAATCGCTCGCGCGGCTGCGTTCTGTACCAGCTGAAGACGCCGGATGCTCTTCAAGGGCAGCCCCTTCCGGGAACCCGGAAGTTCGGGAATGGTGACTTCCGGTTTATCCCTAAGGCCGATTTTCAACCTCCGGAGCCTTCAGGAGGCTTCCCTGAAGGCTCCGGAGGCAAAAAACGGTCCTACAAGCAAACCGGAAGTCGTTCCTAAACTTCTGCTTTGCCCATAGGGCTGGTTTTCGCACTTTATAGCAGTAGACTTATATACCGCTTCATAGGCCTTTCAGGCCTCTCTAAGCGGTTTACAGAGAGTCAGCATATTGCCCCCAACAATCTGGGTCCTCATTTTACCCACCTCGGAAGGATGGAAGGCTGAGTCAACCCCTGAGCCGGTGAGTCAACCCTGAGCCGGTGAGATTTGAACCGCTGACCTGCTGATCTAGCAGTAGCCTGCAGTGCTGCATTTAACCACTGCACCACCTTGGCTCTTTAGCAATAGCAATAGCAGTTAGACTTATATACCGCTTCATAGGGCTTTCAGCCCTCTCTAAGCGGTTTAGAGAGTCAGCATATCGCCCCCACAATCTGGGTCCTCATTTCACCCACCTCGGAAGGATTGGAAGGCTGAGTCGACCTTGAGCCGGTGAGATTAGACCCGCCGAACTGCAGATAACAGTCAGCTGAAGTGGCCTGCAGTACTGCACCCTAACCACTGCACCGCCTCGGTTCTTTGGAGGCTTCAGGGGAAGCCTAAGGAGGGCGAAAAACGGCCCCAAAGAAGGCCGAAGTCATTGCCTCACGTGCCCTGTCAGGTTCGCCATCACGGGCCTAGGGAAGCCGAAAACGCCCACCATGGATGGCCACGCCCACCCAGCAACCAGGCAGAGAACCCGTTGCTGAAATTTTTGAAGCCCATCCCTGCTTATACTTCCTTGCATATGACTGAGAATCTCCATAAGCATTTAGCTCTTGGTAGTGTAGCAGTGAAGGCCTTGGAACAAGGTGTCCAGATGCCGAGGTGTGTCTGCTCTTCCAGTGACGGGAACTGTGCCAGCCATGGTCTTCCAATGACCTGCTATGGCAGTGGAAGTTGGACTTGGAAGAACCAGGTTAGGAAGAGTTTTGGCTCTCTTGAATTTTGGGGCTGGAGAAGACTCTTGAGAAGACCATGGATGGCCAAGAAAGCAAACAATCGATCACCAAACAAATCAATTCAGAGTTCTTATTTGAGGCACCAATGATTTGACTCCGATGATCATAGTTTGGACACCTCGTAGGAAGCCCCATCTTCCTTGAGAGGTCCATCAGGCTGGGAAGGTGGAAGAGAAGAGAGGACAACCAGCAACAAGGAGATGGACCAATGATCGGACTCCAACTATCATATTTTGGACACCTCGTAGGAAGTCCCAGCTTCCTCGCGAGGTCCATCAGGCTAGGAAAG